>NC_050577.1:232131957-232411421 GCF_011100635.1 Trichosurus vulpecula | reverse complement strand
CTTAAGCAACTTCACAATGTCACCCCTCACATAAAAAAAAAGCATATTGATTTGCTTATAGTGCAGTCTGGGATTTAGTCCAAAGAATTATTAATTCAATTCCTTCTCTCTTCCTTCTCCCAATTCTCTGTAACCCACCTTGTCTTTACTTGTTTAGATATTTTTGTATTCTTTGATGATCATTTTTTTTCCTCAGTTTATTATCTCTTTTTTCAGGAATTATGTCTAAAAATGCTATATTTAGTTTCATTATACTTTTCCTTGATAATTTTATGTATTGACATTTTCATTTTACTCTTGCTTGGGGCTTTTGCATATAAAACATTCTGCTCATTCACACTTGTTCTTACTGGGGTTTTTTTTCCCCAAGAATGTCTCAGATTTTTTTTTGGTTGAAGTTTTATCTATTAATTGATTTTTACTTTTAGTTTTGTAATACATATTATTCTAAGTTTTAACTTCATCACTCTAACTTTGAGAACATGCTATTACATTTGTTTCTGCAATTTCTCATGGATGAGTTATAATCCTAAGTTTTATGAATTAGTGTTACTTCTCCTTGGCTATTAATAAAATATGTGGTTTGGTACTAAAAATTGTTAAATATTATTATTAAATGCTTTGATACTTTAAGGATGAGTTTTCTCTGACAGCAGTTTCTTGATTTGAAAAAAATCAGTACTTCATTTCAAAATTGCTGGCAATTTTCTTGTGCATTGCATTATTTTTATATATTATTGTAAATACCATTTAAAAAAACTTTGGGTTGTAAAAAATCATGCCAATTCATAATGTCAATGAAGAAAGCAAAATAAGATTGCAGGACTTAAGCAAAAGGAATGGAGTGAGTGGCACAGTAAGTAATTGACTTATTTTTTTATTTTACTTTTTCATGAGGTTCAGAGGGTTATGTAGAGAGCAATTAACAGGAAATTTATATTATTTTCCCCTAGGCAAACAAGGCCCATGTCTAGGGCCACATTTTTCTTCCCTCTTGGCTTTCTCCTATCTTTGGGGACTTTTCACCTCTTCCCTTAGCAGGCTCTCACCCATTTGGGAACTAATCTTTCCTATCCCTGCTTTCCATCTGTTTTTGTAAAATGTCACCTCTACTATTATAATATAATTTACTTATTGGTAGAGGCTGTCTTTTTATTGAAGTTTTGTCACCAAGCCTTAGCTCAGTGACTGACACATGATAAGGACTCAATAAGCACTATATCTATATCAATATCTATAGCCATATATATATATGTGTATATATAATATACCTCTACATATCTATCTATACTCTCTATTTATTTATATCTATACAAATATCTATATCTATATCTCCACTCTATTATCTATCACCTATATATCTGTCCGTATCTCTTTGTCTGTCTTTCATCCCATACTTCCTGATGAGTTCGGGATGAGAAAGCTGAAGTTATATATCACCCAAGGCTTCCTCTCAAAGAACTTCCCATGCTAAGGATTCATGTGGGGAGATGTAGGGAGAAGCAGAAAAATGTAAAACAGTAAAAAACTAAAGTACTTTTAGGATAACCTTTTTAAAAGCTTCTGTATAGGCTGACACATGACTTTTTTCCCTCCACAGTGCTGTGGTAAGAATAAACAAATATCCATGAATCAAAAAAAAAATTTAACTAAAGTTATCATGCATCATTGGAGAAGATGATTGTTTCATTATCATATCCAAATTATTGTATATGTATATGTATACATGTAAGACTTTTATATTCCTTATTCATTTTTCCACAAGTCTCTTTGAATGGAAAATGTGAACATGTCTATGACTCATTTATTCATGAGTGCACACTCTCAGATTATAGGGCAGGTTAAATAACATATTTACTGAAGTCATCGACATTGTTTTCTGAAGAGTAGTTTTTGGGGGTGAGGGCAAAAAAGCTGGGGTAATGTTAATTCAGTAGGTTTCCAAGTACTTGTGGAATCAAAATCTTTCCAGACTTCACTTCAAGATTCGGTGGCAAGCACTAGAATACATATATTGTTATGATACATATTTGTTTTCCACTCATGCAAGAAATTGGGAATTTCCTAAATTTATAAGTAGGAAGCAGTGCCTGAGTTACAGAAAAATCTGGAAATGTAACTATGTTAGATCAATTTCAAATAAGAAAATTTGATTAAGCATATGAGATCTGGACTATATTTTCTGGGAAGCATAGATTTACATTCTGCTGCTGTGTTTTAAGATGAAAAATTTCTTTCTTCCAATTGACAGTTATACCTTACAATTTCATGCCTTCAAGAGAAATATAGTTGACAATCTGAGGAACAAAGCAGGTATAGAGAATTAGATTTTGATAGCCTTTTGCTATTACTCAAAGTTTTCCATACATAGCTACTTGTATACTTGTTAATGAGTTTGTTTTGATTTTGATAGTTTATGGATGACTTGAATCAGTTTCATTTTTAAAAGAAATAAAATTTTATATTAACTAAAATTCTTACAAGAAAACAAAACAAGTAGTATGCCACTTAATAGAAATACATATTACTTTTTGAAGTTTACATCATAATAGCAAAGATTTACAATCATTTTATATACATTATCTCATTTTATGTACCAGAACCCTATGAAGCAAGTTGAGGTTACCTGACTTGAGTTAACTTTCTTCAGCTGAGGAAACTGAGGCCAAGATTGATTAAGTGAGTTACTCAGGATTCTGAATCCATGCTTGATTCACGTGCACTCACTGAGACCTAGTCCTATGGTGAATAGACACAATCCCTTGGCATACTTACTAGCATTAGTTACAATTTCATACCAACCTGTGAAATCACCATTCTCATGGTAAAAGAATAAGGCAGTTCTGTACTCCTCTTTGCTACTTCCTCTACCACCATCATTGAGCAACCTTTTCTGATTTGAGATTCATTCAATCTAACTTTTTTATTTTAATTTTAAATTATTATTGTATTTTTAGAAATTACATATAAAGCAATGAAATTTTGATTTCCAATTCCCCTCTCCTTCTTTGAGAAGGCATATAATTTGCTATAGATTATATGTACGCCATCGTAAAAATATTTTTCTGTATGAGCCACATTGTGAAAGAAAATACAGACCAAAACAACAATGGCAAGAAAAATAAAGTCAAAAATGTGCTTTGATCTGCATTCAGATGCTATCAGTTCTTTTTCTGGAAACAGATGGCATTTTTGATAATAAGTCCTTTGGGAATTGATTTGATTGTTGTATTGCTGAAAATAGCTAAGTCATTCAGAAATAACCATTGTGTGATATTGCTGTTACTGTGTACATATTCTCTTGGTTCTGCTCACTACATTTTGTATTAGTTCATATAAATCTTTACAGGTTTTTCTGAAAGCATCTTGCTCATCATTTCTTATAGCATAATATTATTCCATAAAAATATACCACATACACTACAACTTATTCAGCCATTCCCCAATTGAAGGGCATAGCCTCAATTTCCAATTTTTTGCCATCACTTGAAAGAACCTATATACATATTTTGAGAGGTATACATACATGTGTCTATGTTCCTTTCTTTTTCTTTGATATCTTTGAGATACAGATATGGTACAGGTATTGCTGTTTCAAATAGTATCCAGTGTTGTCCCCTTTGGGAATAGTTCAAAATTGTTCTTCAGAATGGTTGGATTAGTACACAACTCTACCAACAATGTATTAGCATCCCAATTTTTCTGCCTCTCCTCCAACACTTGTCATTTTCTTTTTCTGTCATATTAACCAATGTGATAATTGTGAGGTGATACCTTAGAGTTGCTTTAATTTCCATTTCTCTAATCAATAGGGGCTAGAGCACTTTTTTCTTATGAGTATAGATGGCTTTGATTACTTCTCCTGAAAACAGCCTGTTCATATTAGATCATTTATCAAATGGGGAATGACTCATATTCTTATTAATTTACCTCAGCTATCTATATATTTGAGAAGTGAGGTATTAGCAGAGAAACTTATAGTAATTCCCCCTCTCCCAGTTTCCTTCTTTCCTTCTAATCATGGCTGTATTAGTTTTATTTGTTCTAAACTGTTTTTTTTAATTCGATCTAATCAAAATCCTCCAATTTTGTAGGTCATAGAACGGATCAACTTTAGCTTCTTTGGCATCAGTTTTTGGAGCATAGACTTGTATTACTGTGATGATGAATGCTCTCCCTTGTTTTCAAATAGATATCAATTGGTCTTCTTTGATTTTATACCCCAGTGCTACTTTTCTCTCTCTTTTTGACTATGAGGGAAGGCTTTGGGCTTATCTCCATTACATATAATGCTTGCTGATGACTTTAGAAACATGCTACTTATCATTTGAAGGAAAACTCCATTTATTCATATGTTTTCTAGTGTATTTAATAGGCTATATTTTGTCAAAAGCTTTTTCTGCATTTATTGAGATCATCACATGATTTTTGTTAGTTTTGTTATTGATATGGTCAATTATGCTGATGGATTTCCTGATATTGAACTGGCCCTGCATTACTGGTATAAATCTCACCTGGACATAGTGTATGATCTTTCTGATATATAGCTATAATATCCTTGCTAGTATTTTCTTTTCATTGTTGAATCAATATTTATTAGGTAAATTAATAATAGTTTTATTTCTCTCTTTTAGGTTTTTTTTTGTTTAGGCATAAGCACCATAATTGTGCTGTAAAATGAATTTGAAAAGTCTCATCCTTTGCTAATTTATTCCAACCATTTTACATAGTATTGGAATTAATTGGTTTTTAAATATCTGATAGAATTCACTTTTGAATCCATACAGTCCTGAGGATTTTTTTTTTCATTTTTAGGGAGCTCATTTATGGCTTTTTTACACATACCCCTCTACTTAGGGTTATTTGAGTATTCTAATTCTTTGAGTAATCTGGACAATTTATATTTTTGTAATTATTCATTTATTTTACTTACATTGTTAGACTTATTGTCATATAGTTGGGCAAAAGAAGTCTTAATTATTTTTTTAGAATTTTTTTAATTTTTAGTTTACAACACTTGGTTCTACATAAATTCGAGTTTCAGATTTTCTTCCCCCCCCTCCCCCTCCCCAAGACGGCATGGAATCTGATATATCTTCTACATACAACTTCGCATCGAACTTATTTACACAATAGACAAGTTGTAAAGAAGAATTGTGACCAATGAAATGAATCATGAGAAAGAAAAAACAGAACCAAAAAAACCAAAAAAGGGTGAGCATAAAGTGTGCTTCAGTCTGCATTCAGACTCCATAGTGCTTTCTCTGAATGTAGATAGCATTCTCCATCATTAGTCCTTTGGAGAAGTCTTAATTATTACATCAATTTCCTCTTCGTTAGTGGTGAATTCACCCTTTCTATTATTGATACTAGTAATTTGGTTTTCTTCTTTCTTTTTTAAATCAGATGAACAAATGGTTTATCTGTTTTATTGTATTTTTTTTTCATAAAACCGTTCCAATTTTATTTATTAGTTTGATGGTTTTCTTGTTTTCACTTTTATTAGTCTCTCCTTGGACATCCAATTTTATGTCTAATTGGTAGTTTTTAATTTGTTCTTTTTCTAGTTTTTTTTAACTTGCATATCCAATTTATTGATCAGTTCTTTTATATTTTATTGATATAATTACTTAAAGAGTTAAGTTTTCCCCTAAGTGATACTTTGGTTGCATCATATAAATTTTGGTACGTTGTCTCATTTTTGTCATTTTCTTTAATTTAAATATTCATTGTTTCTTTAATTTATTATTCTTTAGATTAGTTTCCAATTATTTTTTTTGGGGGGGGGAAGGCAGGGCAATTGCAGTTAAGTGACTTGCCCAAGATCACACAGCTAGTAAGTGTGTCAGGTTTCTAAGGCTGGATTTGATCTTAGGTCCACCTGACTCCAAGGCTGGTGCTCTACTCACTGCACCACCTAGCTGCCCCCCAATTAATTTTAATCTTTATTTCCATGACCCTTTATTGTATGTATTTTTCCCTGTTGTTTTCCCAGTACATCCATTTTCCTCATCTTTCAATTTAATTTAATTTTTAAAAAAATCATCCCATCATAATCAGTTCTCTCCTATGCCCTCTCTATATACTCCTTTTAACTACTTCCATATAGGAATATAAACCTATTTAACTTTATTGAATTCTTTTTTATTTCTCATTAATATTTACCTTTTTATGCTTCACATGAGTTTTTATATACAATCCAAATTCTCTATTCAGGTATTTTTTTAAATCAGAAATGCTTGGAAATCCTATATTTCATTAAATATTCCCCTTAAGGATTATATTCAGTTTTGTTGGGTAGGGTATTCTTGGTTATAATCCTAACCCCTTTGCCTTATGGAATATCATATCCTAAGCCCTATGATTCTTTAATGTAGAAGCTGCTAGAGCTTATGAAATCTTGACTATGATTCCACAACATTTGAATCGTTTCTTTCTGGCTATTTGCCATAATTTCTCCTTGACTTGGCAGTTCTGGAACTTGGCTGTGCTATTCCTGGGAGTTTTCATTTTCAGATCTCTTTGAGGAGGTGGTCAGTGGAGTCTTTGATTTTCTATTTTACCCTCAGTTGTAGGGGGATCAGAGAAATTTTCCTTGAGAATTTCATTCCCCCACAGTTTTTGAAAGGAAGATTTTTTAATAAGTATCATTTAGTGCAATATACCTAAAATGAACTCTAAATACAATGAATCAAGGTGTCAGAATTTAATAGAAACAACAAGACCAAGATTCTAAACTATCCATGTTGCATCTTGAAATTGTCCCCATTAACTTAAAAGGAAAAAAAGCTTAAACATATATGCCTTACAGTATATGAAATGAAATAAACTAGAACAAATGTCAAATATTTTACTTTTGAATCACAGACACAGCTTCTATATTTGTTTTTACAAAAAAAACCATTTCTCCCAACATGCATTTCAAAGTGTTCCATGTAATATGGTATAAAAGCAACATTTAACATAGTTGAAACTGCTGTAAGCTAAATATGCTTACTGTTTAAGTACACTCCTCCAATATAACTACCTTGGAGAAAAGCTAAAATTGTTTAACACAGTCTTTATTCAACTCAGTTATTAAATCTTAGATGAAGGTTTTTCTATGTCCAAAAATACTGAACCTGACATTTTACAAACAATCCTGATTTCACTTATAGTAAGCATAAATCACAAGCTTTTATTGCAAAACTGTTAAACTTTTTTTTAGGTTGATCAAGACTCATTTATCAGGATTACATTCCCCATCTACCACGCCTACTGGATATGACAGAAATCCCTCCCATTAACTCCCATAGAAACATAGATTTGCTGCAATAGCTGTTGTTCATTGCTTCTTGGGTCCCTATACAATGTTTGATTGAAAATGACTGAATTTTTCATGTAAAACTTAGCCATAAATGCTCATGTGGTTTTCACCACCAGACCCTCCTCCATAATCCCCATTCTGCTGCTGGCTAGCTGGATCATCATTTGACAAATCCATGCCTTCTAGCATTCAGCTATCATAAGCACCACTGCTTGCTACTGCTGTAGAATTCAAGAAGAGATCTATATTTCTGTGTTCCCTATTTACTTTTCTTTTGGCATAGCTGCCACAGTATCTTCAGGAATATTAACTTTAAAATCTGTTTCTGTGGTCATTTTTCCATCAAGTCTAATTTCAATGTGCTCAAATAGGCCCTGGAAATGTAGTTTGTGACTGTGTATTCCTGCAGCCACAATCACTAGTGCTTCTTTATGCCTTGGACCTTAGACCAAGACCTTTAGTCCTTTGTGAGTGATCATAAGCACTCTTCTAAATCCTGGAATTGTGATCAGGGCTTCTGATCCCATGCAGCTGCAAGTGCTAATGTGCTAGTGGTCTTCTTAACCCTAGGACTCCCACCCAGAACTATGTGTGGGCAACATAACAGGGCACTTGGTGCCAGCAAAGGGTCTTTGTAATCTCCTTCTGACCAGTGGTCCAACCCTCTTACCATCGATGAGCTGAAGGCCTCAAAACTGTTGTTGTCTCTGATAAGCCTTCAAGGCAATCTTCTGACTTGCTGGGTACTACTGGATCTGCATTGCACTCCAGGTCTGGACATCACCCTAGTGAGACAGACATTTCCTGTGGACCTCCTAATTTGTCACGGCCTGGATAATTCTTTCACCCCTAACACTTGTTGGTTCTGCTGTTATAGAATTCCATTTGAGGAATTATTTTGCAGTTGTTTGGAGGGAAATTTGGAGGAGTTCAGGTGAGTTCATACCTTTATTCCATTATGTTGCCTCTGCTGCCTTCAGTCTAACTTATGAACTAATCAGGAATCTGGTAGGTGTTATGTATTCTCCTTCAGAACTGCTCTCCTTCCCTCAAAGAGTTTAATGGCTTACTTAAAACCTTTGTCTACTACCTTACTCCTGCCTTCATACTAAGGATCTTCAACATCCACCCACACATTATCTATCTATCTATCTATCTATCTATCTATCTATCTATCTATCTATATATCATTATGGATATGCCCTAAAATATCCTAACTTCACAATTAATTTGTTTACCAATTTCCCATGAGCTATTACTCCTTTTATGTACATGGTGTCTGAAATTCATTTATAGGAACATAATATTTTACCATTCCACATTTTTCTTTTCCACTATAAGTCCTAAAATTTTGCATCCTAATTGTGCCTTTAAATGTTTCCAACTCTTTTTTCTTTCTTTAATATTTTAGTTTTCAGAATTAATTTTCACTAGAGTTTGAATTACAAATTTTCTCCCCATTTCTACCCTCTTCCCCACTACAAGATGTCATATATTCTGATTGCCCCCTTCTCCAGTCAGTCCTCCCTTCTGTCACCCTGCTCCTCCCATCCCCTTTTCCCCTACTTTCTTTTAGTGCAAGATAGATGTTTATGCACCGTTGCCTGTATGTCTTATTTTCCAGTTGCATGCAAAAACTATTTTTTTTTGTTTTTGAACATCTGTTTTTAAAACGTTGAGTTCCAAATTCTCTCCCCCCTTCCCTCCCCCCCACCCTCCCCTAAGAAGCAATTCAACTTAGGCAACATGTGTATCATTATGCAAAACCCTTCTACAATACTCATGTTCTGAAAGACTAACTATATTTTGCTCCTTCCTATCCTATCCCACTTTATCCAATTTTCTCCCTTGACCCCTGTCCTTTTTTGAAAGTGTCTGCTTTTGATTACCTCCTCCTCCAATCTGCCCTCCCTTCTATCATCCCCCCTTTTTTTATCTTCTTTCTCCTTCTTTTCTGTGGAGTAAGATACCCAATTGAATGTGTATGTTACTCCCTCCTCAGGTCAAATCTGATGAGAGCAAGATTCACTCATTCCCCCTCACCTGCCCCCTCTTCCCTCCCAACAGGACTGCTTTTTCTTGCCACTTTTATGTGAGAGATAATTTACCCCATGCTATCTCTCCCTTTCTCTCTCTCGCTCAATATATTCTTCTCTCATCCCTTAATTTGATTTTACTTTTTAGATATTATCCCTTCATATTCAACTCACCCTGTGCCCTCTGTCTATACATATATATATATATATATATATATATATATATATATATATATATATGTATGTATTAGTATCAGTATTAGCTACCCTAATACTGAGGTCTCATGAATTATACACATCATCTTTCCATGCAGGAATGTAAACAAAAGAGTTCAACTTTAGTAAGTCCCTTGTGATTTCTCTTTCTTGTTTACCTTTTCATGCTTCTCTTGATCCTTGTGTTTGAAAGTCAAATTTTCTATTCAGCTCTGGTCTTTTCAATGAGAAAGCTTGAAAGTCCTCTATTTTATTGAAAATCCATATTTTGCCTTGGAGCATGATACTCAGTTTTGCTGAATAGGTGATTCTTGGTTTTAATCCTAGCTCCATTGACCTCTGGAATATCATACTCCAAGCCCTTCAATCCCTTAATGTAGAAGCTGCTAGATCTTTTGTTATTCTGATTGTGTTTCCACAATACTCAAATTATTTCTTTCTGGCTGCTTGCAGTATTTTCTCCTTGATCTGGGAGCTCTGGAATTTGGCTACAATATTCCTAAGAGTTTTCTTTTTGGGATCTTTTTCAGGAGGTGATCAGTGAATTCTTTCAATTTCTATTTTACCCTCTGGCTCTAGAATATCAGGGCAGTTTTCCTTGATAATTCCTTGAAAAATATCTAGAGTCTTTTTCTGATCATGGCTTTCAGGTAGTCCAATAATTTTTGAATTATCTCTCCTGGATCTATTTTTCAGTTCAGTGGTTTTTCCAATAAGATATTTCACATTGTCTTGCATTTTTTCATTCCTCTGGTTCTGTTTTATAATATCCTGATTTCTCATAAAGTCACTAGCTTCCACTTGCTCCAATCTCATTTTTAAGGTAGTATTTTCTTCAGTGGTCTTTTGGACCTCCTTTTCCATTTGGCTAATTCTGCCTTTCAAGGCATTCTTCTCCTCATTGGCTTTTTGGAGCTCTTTTGCCATTTGAGTTAGTCTATTTTTTAAGGTGTTGTTTTCTTCAGTATTTTCTTTTTGGATCTCCTTTAGCAAGTCATTGACTTGTTTTTCCATGTTTTTCTTGCATCATTCTCATTTCTCTTCCCAATTTTTCCTCTACTTCTCTAACTTGCTTTTCCAAATCCTTTTTAAGCTCTTCCATGGCCTGAAACCATTTCATGTTTTTCTTGGAGGCTTTTGATGTAGGCTCTTTGACTTTGTTGACTTCTTCTGGCTGTATGTTTTGGTCTTCTTTTTCACCAAAGAAATATTCCAAAGTATGAGTCTGAATCTGAGTCCTTTTTGCTGCCTGCCCATGTTCCCACCCAACTACTTGACCCTTGAGCATTTTATGTGGTATGACTGCTTATTGAGTAGAGACTACTTTGTTCCAAGCTTGAGGGGCTTCGCTGTTGTTTTCAGAGCTATTTCTACACGGCAAGCTCTGCCACACCAACATTCCTCTTCCCCCAAGAACCACCAATCTGAACTGGACTCATATCTGAAGCAGGCTCTGCACTCCTGCTCTGATCCAGCACTTAATTCCTCCCAGCAGGTGGGCCTGGGGCTGGAAGCAACTATAGCTGTAGTTTTGTAGCTGTACCACCTTTGCTGCCCCTGGGGCACTGGCCAAAATGAGAACTCCTTTCACTCTGTCCCCTGAAGATTTTCCCACTAACCTTCTTTGTTGTCTTTGGTGTTTGTGGGTTGAGAAGTCTGGTAACTTCCACATCCCACTTATCCAGGGAACTAGGGCCTGTTCTGCCTGGCTCCCGGTCTGGCTGGTCCAGAGTCTGGGCTCTGTTTGGCTCTGCTCCCAGCTCCATCCGGGGTTGACCTCACCCAGTGACCATCCAGGCTGTCCTGGGCTGGATCCCTGCTTCCCTCTGCTATTTTGTGGGTTCTGCAGTTCTAGAATTTGTTCAGAGCCATTTTTTATCAGTGTTTGGAGGGTCCTGGGGGAGAGCCCTATGCAAGTCCCTGCTTTCCAGCCACTATCTTGGCTCTGCCCCCCTATCACATATTTCCAGCTCTTAATTCTATCCCACATTATTTTCTCTTTTCCTTATTGGCCCATTTGTCAACCATTTCAAGTGTGCACTATCTTCTTAACTGGCATCCATCCCTAGTCTTGCCCTGCCAAATCCCTGCTCTGGATTGCTCCTAATATTCATGCAAGAGCCTGTTGGTTGATATCTCTGCCTCAAATCTCTGCCCATTTCAATCAATCCCTTACTCTGCTGTCAAATTGATCTTAAAGCATGTACGACCATATCAACCTTCAGTAATAAAAATAAATATTACAATAAACTCAATAAATAATAATTTAAATAATTGACCAAACTCCACAGCCTCTGTATTCCTTCTGGGATCAATTATAAATGTCTGTGTTTGACTTTCAAAGCCCTTGATAACCCATCCTCCTACCTCTCCAATCTCTTTCATATCTTACTCACCCCTATATTATCTGCAATCCTATGAGCAGCTTTCTTGCTATTTCTCCAACAAGATACTGTAGTTTTCCTAGAATGCCTAGAACTCTTTTCCTTTCACCTCTGCTCTGGATACCTAGCTTCCTTCAAGTCTCAGCTAAAATCCCATGATCTGAAAGGAACCTTTCCATATCTCTCTTAAAGCTAGTGACTTCCCTCTGAGGTTATCTCCGATTAATCAGGTAAGTATCTTGTTTGCTTGTTATATCTCCTATTAAAAGGTGATTGCCTTAAGAACTGGGAGAGATCATGTCTCTTTTTTTTCTAACCCTGAACTTAACATAATGCCTAGCTGCTAACAATAACAAATTTTCTTGTTGGGATTTCAGTCATTTTCAGTCATGTCTTACTCTTCCTGACATCATTTGGTGTTTTCTTGGCAAAGATACAGAAGTGATTTGCATTTTCTTCTCCAGCTCATTTTACAAATGAGGAACTGAGGCAAATAGAGCTAAATGACTTGCCTAGGGTCATGCAACTAGTAACTTTCTGAAGCCAGATTTGAATTCATGAAGATGATTCTTCCTGATTCAAGGCTTAGCATTTTTGTAGACAGTGTGCCTCCTAGCTGCCCTAAATAATTATTGACTAATTGGATAAACAAGTCATTGTTCATGAATGTATAATGGAACATTGCCTCCTATAAGAAGTAAAGAATATGAAGAGTATAGAAAAGCCTGAGAAGATTTACATGAACTGATGCAAATTGAAGTAATTGGAATAAATAAAATTTTAAAACAAATAAATAGAAGGAACAACAGCAAAAAGTGAAAACTGAATTCTGTCGATGCATATTGACCAAGTTAGCCTCAAAAAACAGATTGAGGAAAACACTTCTGTTGGGATCTTTGAAGAGGTGGGTAGGGGGACTATAGGTATGGATCTCTACAAATAAAAGGGAATTTTTTTCAATTTGGTGGCTAGTTATTTTTTAAACTGTGCCATCTACTACTTCTGTGTTTTTGTCTGTTTTATCAAGGATATCCCCCTAGAAGATGAAGGAGAATGGTGGTGGGATAAACAGAGAAATGAATTCAATGTGAAAACAAAGGATAACACAAACTTCTTTTGAAAGTAATGTGTTTTGATTGAGCATATATATATTTACATATATATATATACATACATACATATATGCACAGACACAGACATACATACATACATATAGATAGACAGGTAGATAGATACACATGCACACACACATATATGTATAAATTGAATTAATATGTGGAATGAGATATTTTGAAGCTAATGTTAAAGCTCCAGTTCATCTCAAACAACATTTAGAACATTTCATTTAGTTCCTGGTTCTTTTTCAAGGTATTAATTCAGTCCTTAGGTAGTCACTTGGGTACATTTCCATTTTTGCATCAAGAAACTTTATTTAAATAAATATAATAGTACCAATGAATCAAAGAATCACTGAATCAGAATTGAGAGTTGGCATCATTGTTTTTTTTAATTAAATTTTTACAGATCACTGCATTTAGAGCTGCAAGTATAATTTATGATTAATTATGGAAACAACCTCATTGGATTTATGCCTATTTTGAGCAATATGTTGCCAAATCATTGAATGTGAAACCAGAGCAAGCTAAATCCATGAATACTAACAATTTGTGAGATGAAGAATGACAATTGTCTTAAACCAAATTGACATGCATCACTTTGTCTAAATTAGCATCGACCCACTACTTTCTTTTATGTTTTTTGACAAATGACAATGTAGTTAATGTTTTAGGAATTCAAATTTTATCTTTTTTAACATTAGCTTTCTGGAAAATTAATAAGTAGGAAACAAAGAGAATGAAAACAATGTTCAGGCAAACTATAACTGGTCAGTTAACACTCTTGTACAAATGAAACAGGAGGTGTCTTCTTCCTGTTAACTTTCTAATGCCAAAGTAGGTAACAGAACCACTAAATCTACTACTACTACTACTACTACTACTACTACTACTACTACTACTACTATTAATAATAATAAACAATTCTGTGCTCACCAGGGAGAGAAGGAATTTTTAAATCAACTGTGAGTCAAGCTTCTCTGTTGAGAAGAGAGGTAATTATGGGAAGTTAGAGTAATAGCTAAGTCATTCAGATATTTTTTTATTGTATGATATTGATGGAGTCATAATAGAGCTGCCCCTAGCCCCAATATTCTAACTTCATTATAGGCCCACTGTACCTACCACTCCCCCCCCACCCCCACCAATGTTCTAACCTCTTCATATATGCCTCACTGTTCACTAGAACAATAGGTGTGTCCCTGAATTCTTAGTTCCCACAGGAACACCAGGCATGTCCAGACGATGGGAACCCAGCCACCACCTCTTGCTAACTACTGCCCCCAGACCCTGTCCCACCAAAAACAGTGTTCAATCACAATCACATCATCCACCTAGCCTAAGACAGGACCACAATACCAACTACCTATCTTGACCAGACAGGGCCACAATAGCTAGCCAATTGGAGGGCAGCATGACCAGAATGCATGATCACCAAACCATAGATGGTGCCCACCTTTCAATAGTGCCTGGGCAGTTCCTCTGAGGCTACGACCCCTCCTCCATCACCTAACCCATTAACAAACTCCACCTGCCTTTAATATAAATCATATTCCAGTACTCTATGTAAATTTCTGTTATGCAATTATACCTTTACCTTATAAAAATCCATTTTGCTTTCTCTGAAGCTGCTGGTTCCTCTTGAAACTTAGCCTGCTTCATGAGAGGCATCAATCTCAATAAATGCCTACACTTGGATTAGAGGTGGTCTGACTCCAAATTCTTTGGGATGGTTCCACTACAACACATCATGAAAATGCAACAATTGTTGACCCTAGGTGGGCAGAGACTAAACATCAACAATATTACTATTACTGAATACAATGTTTTTCTGGTTCTTTTTTATTTCATTAATTCATGTAAATCTTTGCAGTTTTTATTTTTCCTGAGGGCTACCTGCTCATCATTTTTTTGAACATTTTTATTTAAAGTTTTGTGTTCCAAATTCTATCCCTCCTTCTTCCCCTTTCCCCTCCCTGATATAATAAGCAGTCAGATATAGGTTATACATATCCAATTATGTATAACATTTCTGTAGTAGTCATTTTGTATAAGAAGATTCTAATAAATGAAAAAAGAAAATGAAAAATAACATGTTTCATTCTGTATTCAAACAATATCAATTCTTTCTCTGCAGGCAGATAGTATATTTTATCATTAGTCCTTATGCTGAGAATAGTTAAGTCATTCACAATTCTTAATCAAACAATATTGCTTTTACTATGTACAATGTTCTCCTGATTCTGTTCACTTCCCTATGTATCAGTTCATGCAAGTCTTTCCAGGTTTTTCTGAAATTATCTTGCTTGTCATTTCTTATAGCATAATAATATTCTATTACAAACATATACTACAGCTTGATTAGCCATTACCCAATTGATGGGCATCCATTTGATTTCTAATTCTTAGCCACCACAAAAGAGCTGCTATGAATATTGTTTTGTACAAATAGGTACTTCTTTCTTTTTTTTTTTAATGTCTGGGATATAGACGTAACAGTGGTACTGCTGGATCAAAGGTTAGGCATGGTTTTTTTTTGGCAGGGCAATTGGGGTTAAGTGACTTGCCCAAGGTCACACAGCTAGTACATGTGTCAAGTGTCGGAGGCCGGATTTGAACTCATGTCCTCCTGACTCCAGGGCTGGTGCTCTACTCACGGTACCACCTTGCTGCCCCATAGGCACAATTTTATAGCCTTTTGGGCATTGTTCCAAATTGTGCTCCAGAATAGTTGAATCAGTTCACAACTCCACTGACAATGCATTAGTTTCCCAAATTTTCCACATCCTCTCCAACTTCCAACATTTTCTTTATGTTATATTAGCCAACCTGATATGTGAGGTGGTACATTAGAGTTGTTTTCATTTGCCTTTCTCTAATAAATACTGATTTAGACCACTTTTATATGATTATGAACAGCTGTTTTACTTTGTCTGACAATAGCTTGTTCATATCCTTTGACCATTTAGCAATTAGAGAATGACTTGTATTTTTTTATAATTTTTTCTCAGTTCTCTATATATTTGAGAAATGAGGCTTTTATAAGAGACATCGGTTATAAAAATTATTTCCCAGTTTGCTACTTCCTGCCTAATGTTGGTTGCATTGGTTTTGTTTGTACAAATCTTTATAATTTTATATAATCAAAATTATCTGTTTGACATTTTGTAGTACACTTTGTATCTTCTTTGGTCATAATTTTTTCCCTTGTCCATAAACCTGACAGACAAACTATTCCATGGTCTCATAATTTGATTAGAGTATCACTGGTTATTTGTAAATCATGTATACATTTTGACCTTCTCTTGTCTGATGTTGGTGTATGCCTATAGAACAGGACTATATCTGTTTTGTAGTTTTTCCATAGTTTTTGTCAAATTATAAGTTTGTGTTCCAAAAGCTTGGATCTTTGGATTTATCATATACTAGATTTCTGTGGTTATTTGTTGTGATGTAATTTGTATCTAATCTGTTCCAGTGATCCACAACTATTTCTTAGCCAGTACCAGATTGTTTTGATAATTACCACTTTATAAACAGTTTGAGATCTGGTACAGCTAGGTCACTTTCTTCAACATTTCTTTTTCATTGATCTCCTTGATATTGTTGAGATTTTGTCCTGCCAGATGAATTTTGTTATTATTTTTTCCTAACTCTATAATATAATCTTTGATAGTTTGGTATGGCACTGAATAAATAGATTAATTTAGGTTGAATTGTCATTTTATTACATTGGCTCAGCCTCATCATGAACAATTAATACTTTTCCAATGATTTAGATGTGAATTTTTTTGTATGAAAAGTGTTTTTATAGTTGTGTTCATAGGGTTTGTCTTGGCAGGTAGACTCCCAAGTATTTTGAATTGTCTACAGTTATGTTAAATTGAATTTTCCTTTCTTTTTCTTGCTGTTGCAACTTGTTAGTAATATATAGAAATGCTGATGATATGTGCAGATTCATTTTGTGTCCTGCAACTTTGCTAAAGATGTTAATAATTTCAAGGAGTTTTTAAGTTGATTTTCAATGATATTATAACACCAAATCATCTGCAGAGAATGATAGTTTTGTTTCCTCATTGCCTATTCTAATTCCTTTCATTTATTTTATTTCTCTTATTGATATACATAACATTTCTATTGCAATATTAAATTGTAGGGGTGACAATGAACCTCTTTGCTTCATCCCTGATCTTACTGGGAAGGCTTCTAGCTTATCTCCATTACAGATAATGCTTGTAGATGGTTTTAGATAAATATCACTTAATTTAAGATAAGCTCCATTTATTCCTGTGCTCTCTAGTGTTAGGAATGGGTGTTAGATTTTGTCAAACGCATTTTTTGCATCTATTAAGGATTTCCGTTAGTTTTGTTAATGATATGGTTAATTAGGCAGATAGTTTTCCTAATATTGAACAAGCCCTGTGTTCCTGGTTTAAATCCCACCTGCTTAGAGTGTGCAATCCTTGTGATGTATTTCTGTAATCTTTAAGCTAGTGTTTTATTTTAAACTTTTGATCAATATTCATTAGGGAAATTCATTTATCATTTTCTTTGTTTGTTTTGGCATCCAGACCATATTTGTGTCAGATTAGGAATGTGATAGGACTTTTCTTTGACTATTTCCCAAAATACTTTATATAGTATTGGGGTTAATTGTTCCTTAAAGGTTTGGTAGAATTCACTTGTGAATCCATCTGGTCCTGGAGATTTTTTCCTTAGGAATTTCATTAATGGCTTGTTCAATTTCTCTTTCTAAGATTGAGTCTTCCAAGCGTTTTATTTTTCTTCTGTTAATCTAGGTAATTTATGTTTTTGTAGATATTCACTTATTGATGGAAGGAAACACTTTGGGCTCACTAAAAATTTGCAGATCTGCAACCTAAGCCTTCCTTGAAATAACTGATGAACACATGGTATCCTTCCTCTTGCTAGTCGGTGGGAACACGCGGCGGTTCAGTCGCCCTTGCAGGGTCGGAGGAAGGGTGTGGAGGGGTGTGGGGCGTAAGGCTGTTGGGGTGAACCTGTGAGTGGTGCCATGAGAGGCTACAGCAGCCAGGAGTGCGAGGCGCCCTATAGCCTCGAGTACGGTCTCTTCCTCAAAAATGCAAATGGAGAATATATATCGCCATTTCAAGACATTCCGATTTATGCAGACCAGAATATGTTCCACATGGTCGTGGAAATACCTGGATGGACAAATGCAAAGACGGATATCGCAACAAAGGATCCTCTAAAGCCAATTAAGCAAGGCGTCAAAAAGGGAAAACTCCCCTATATTGCTAATATCTTCCCTCACAAAGGTTACAACTGAAATATAATGCTTTCTGGAATTCTACAATACCTTGTAATCAAACTCCAATGTTCCTTTAAATAATAGGATAACATGTCTATGTTAAGTTCAGACAAGTTATATTTGCATTTATCTTATATTTTAAGACTATTTTATTGCTTCCTCTTAGCTAAAATATAAATGAACTGAACATACAAGGTTTTATAGAGAACCTCTGACCACAGATCAGCAAGGCTAATGGCAACAGGATTCTTCTCTGAATTAGTTGAAGTGTCTGGAGGACAGATATTTTACAATCTTTGTGCAGATTGTTGTAGATTTGTGGTAGATGCTACATTTGGTACCAAAAAAATTGAAGGGAGTATACTTTTGTAGAAAGACAGCTAGGTTTAGTTTCAGATGGTCTTGGTTCAAATCTGGCATTGTTATTAGCTGAGTGATTTGAAACATTTAAATTAAATTTTCTATGCCTCACTTTCTTCATCTCTATAAAGGAATGTAGGTGTGTATTCAAAGGTCTAAAAGTTCATTTCTACTTCTAAATTTCTGATCTTATGGTCACAAAGTAATAAGTAAAGATTTTTGGTGATATATACCAGGTAGGAAACTTTCAGATTCTTTACTCATCAGGTCAGAAAAGAACAGAGAAGTCTGGAGACCAGGAAACCAATGAGCATCACAGGAGTCATGTGTGTGTGTGTGTGTGTGTGTGTGTGTGTGTGTGTGTGTGTGAGATAAAAATAGGTCACCAGGTTTCTAAATCCTCTCTGTCGGTCGTGTGACCTCTAGCACTGAAATACACTAGAAACCAGGAAAAGATTCTCAGAAGGCAGTCTCAGGGATATAGGTGCTGCTATTGACCTTCTGATGCCCCTATAGACATCAAAACCCTTACTGCTCTTTGTTCTTGAGACCACAGAGGATGTTGGCTGAGTGCCCTAGCAAGTCTTTTTCCCAGGGAAATAACACAGCCAGGCAACAGTGCATCCACAAAGATAAAGGAAAATATATGCGGGATCTCTTGACCTCGAAGCAGCACTGCTTCACTCAAAAAAGGAAGACCAATCTTATTAGAGGAGCATGATGCTAGGCAAAGATGGAAAAGAGCACGATTTTTGAAGTCAGAGGATCTAGTGCCTAATCCTAAAATTACAACCCATTCTTTGTGCAACTCATCTCTCTAGACATCATAGTATCATAATAGCATACATATAAAACCTGGTAGGGACTTCTAGTCCAACCTCCTCATTTTCCAGGTGAGAAAATGAAGAGCCAGGGTGGATAAGTGAATTGTTCAGGGTCATATAGATAGAAAGCATCAGAGCTACTAAGTGCCTGCCTCCAGAGCCAGAGGTTTTCCCCTGAACTCTGCTTGTTACCTATTAATGTCCGTTCTTTTTCTATGATCCTATGACTTATGATCTCCTTTTCTCTAACATTACATGGTTCTACACAATTGGTATCCCACAGGTTATGACCTAGAGGCATCACAAACCTAACACATTCAAAACAGACCTTGTGGAAGCTAGGTGACATGTTAGAAAGAGTGTTGTGCTTAGATGGAGGAAGATCTGATTTCAAATCCTACCTCAGACAGTTAATCAGTCAACAAGAATTTTTAAAGCACTAATGTGCCAAGCACTGTGCTGAGCCCTGTGGAAACAAAGGTAAAAGAAAATTGTTGCTTTCTGGGAGCTTACAATCTAGCATTGCTAAACATCTATCTGCCTCAGTCTGCTCACCTGTACAATAATGGGGGTGATTTGATTTTATTTAAACAACTTCTAGGTCTAACTTATGATCCTATGATTTTTCCACCTAAATCATCCTACTTTTGAATTTCCTTCATGCGACCGAGTTTATATTTGTGTCATGGATCCCTTTGGAAGTCTAGTGAAGTCTATGAAGCCTTTTTGTGGAATCATGCTTTCAGACAGATAAAATAAAATATAAATGATTGCAGAGGAATTATATTTAAATATTTATCTACCTAGATATCAATTGATTGAACTAAATCTAGATAGCTATATTTATATGGACTTCTAGCAATATCTATAATGTAGATACATGGAATGATAGATATGTCTATAGATAAATAGGTGTCTATATACATATATATACATATAGAGATAGAATTATCTATCTACACATTAGTACATAAAGATATGGATCTATACATATGTCTCTATGTAGATATGTCTATAGACAAAAATGTATAGATTTATATCTTCATCCAGATATCTCTGTATATGTATGCATACATGTATGTATGTATGTATATATACATATGTAGATATAAATGTTTATAGAGGTGTAATAAGTTTACAGATCCGAAGTTAAGAAGTCATTATTTAACAGGACAATCTTTAGTTGTCTGGAAAATTCGAGTATGTGGAATGAACCCTTTCCCTAAGGGGTTAGATAAATGAGGTGTTTCTAGAATGCAAAAGCCTCATTTGTTTGGATGTCATTAATTCAGGCTCTGTGATCATTTGACATAGATAGAATGAAGTTTATTCTATTGTGCATCTATTAAAAATAAAATATTCTAAGCAAATATAAAATATTGCAAGAGTTTTTTAGCTTAAAAGAAAAAGAAAACTTTTTAAAGAACTTTTAAAACTTCTTTTAGCAGCACCTATTGGAGACATATAGTGAGTTCCAAGTCACACTTGTCATCACAAATATCTTGTTTATATATCAAAACCAGTTAGCATGACCTCTGTTTGACAGTCCATAGCCCTTAATTTGCACTATTGATTTTATGGTGAAGGTTTGGGTTGGTGGGGGGGAGGGGTCTGGAATTAGGACTTGTAATTTCTTCAGTATGGGGAATTTTCCATGTGGAAATTTCCTATATGTATGCAGATTTACATCTGATCTACAATTTATAATTTTAAGGATTTGGCTGGGTGGGCTGAGATCTTAGGTGATTTAACAGAGAGAGTATGGATGAAGGGTAGTGATCATTCAAAGAACAGCTTTCTATCCACAAAGTAATGGAATTTAATTAATGAATGTACTTGATGGAATTTAAACTTCAACTTTTAAAATGTTATGTCTAATGCAGACAACTCCCCCTGGTAAATTCAGCCTTTTAATGACTTTAAATATTCTAAACCAACCCAATAGTTTGTCTTGAATATGACGTCCTTTGCTCTAAAATCCGTAATCCTCCTAAGTCCCTGTACTTTACTATGATTTTGAAATAATATACAACCTTTAGTTGAACTATCCTACTACTACTACTACTACTACTACTACTACTACTACTACTACTACTACTGCTGCTGCTGCTGCTGCTGCTGCTGCTGCTCCTGCTACTACGAATGCCACCACCAATAATAGCACTTATATAATACTTCAAGGTTTGCAAAGTTCTTTCCAATACTATTTCATTTTGTCCTCACAACAACACTGGGTGCTATTTCCCTCCCCCCTCCCCGCATTTTGTAAATGTGAATACTGAAGTTGAGAGAGGTTAGGTAATGTGATTAGTGTCCTATATTTAGTTAATATCTGAGACTGTATTTAAACTCTGATTTTCCAGACTGTTGGTTCAGTTCTCTATATAACTTTGTTGGCTAGATTCTTGATAGTTGATACACACTTGAGGAAATCTTAGTTACCACTTAACTATATTTAGCTATACTCTGTTGGGAGAAGTGTTAGAAATTTAAGTGATGTACTTAAGAAATGCAGAATATATTATGGTTGGTCAATTTATCTAGATCAGGGCTG
The DNA here is from genome assembly GCF_011100635.1 of Trichosurus vulpecula. NCBI lineage: Eukaryota > Metazoa > Chordata > Mammalia > Diprotodontia > Phalangeridae > Trichosurus > Trichosurus vulpecula. The sequence continues at coordinate 232,389,333 of NC_050577.1, read as the reverse complement.
TCCTACCTTAGGTTATCTTAGGGCTGCATTAAAATAAAATAATTATTCAAGGGCCACACCCAGAATAAAAAATACAGTATATTAATAGAAAATGGGGGAACGCGCATCATCAATATAACAGGCGATGGCACGAAGTGTGAAAGCAAACACAAAACAATAAAATGAATACAAAAGACTATAAAGGTAGGTGCATACTGACTAGTCTGAATTGTACAGATGGAACACATCCCACAGATTGATTGAAAATTCCATGTAATATGTTCTGTCCATAATACTGCTTAAACATACCAAAGAAAATTAACATCAATGAGATCATTTATTAGTGATGGAATTAAAAAAATCTAATACACATTCCATGCAAATTATTATTTTATTTTTTAGCTTGAGAAAATCAAAACCCACAGGCAGGCCACATAAAATTGCACTATGGGCTATGTTTTGGAAAGCCCTGATCTAGATAATTGCTCAGCCATTACTTATTTCCACCACTAGAAAGAGACAAAATGAGAGATGAGTAAAAAAGAGGCCCATTCCACTAACTTTCCATTGATATACAATTGTTCTTCTGTTGCCTGACAATTCATGCTTTTAAGCAACTTGCTGGTAGGAACCCATGATCCATTTTATAATAATCTCCAAATCCAATATACATTTATTAATCACCTACTATGTTCTGGGCACTGTACTAAGTGCTGGGGATACAATTAATAGAAAAATAAATAGTCCGTGTCTCCCAGGAGCTTACAATCTAAGATTGGGGTGGTGGGGCGGGGCAGGGGGGAGTTGGTGGGAAGACAACACACAAAACGAAGCAGAAAAGGAAGAGGATAACAGCGAGTACTTCAGGAGAGCATCTTGTTTCACAAAGTTGAAACCAGACTGAGCAGCAGATGCAAAGCTGGTCGGTTGTTATCTTTCATTCTTGAAGAAGAGCAAAATGACATCACTTCATTAGAGTCAAGTTACAGTGATTCCAGTTGTGGCTGATTAGACCAATATGAGCTACGAATGCTCTTCCACAGGTCAAGCACATATAATTCATATGAACAGTAAGGGTGAATTCTTTAAATATTTACATCTCACATTTTTTTTGAGCTACATCAGTTCTGCTTTGCTCATAGAGCACCTTCTCTGGATGTGGGCACACAATGCTGGATGGTCCTGTGCCAGTGTCTTCCATGTCACACAATCAATTCCAAAGTTCTTAAGAGAGACCTTGATTGTGTTTTTGTATCACTTTTTCTGACCATCATGTGAATGATTGCCCTGTGTGAGTTCTCCATAAAATATTCTTTTTGGTAAGCATATGTTTTGCATTCAAACAATGTGGCCAGCCCATCAGAGCTGTGCTCTTTGCTATAGAGTTTGAATGCTTGGCAATTTAGTTAAAAAAAGGACCTCAGTGCCTGGTATCTTATCCTTCCAAATAATCTTCAGAATTGACAGAATAAGAAATAAAATATTTTAAAAACCCTATCTTAGAGAAAAGAAATTTAACAAGCCATCAATGAACTTTCTAAGAAAAAAAACCCATGCAGAAAAGTCCTCTGGTGGGTGGAAATTCATTCCCCTCCACCAGTGAGATGAAAGTTAAATTGAAATAGGGCCTGTTAAACCATACATAAGGATCCCTAAGGTCCACATATTGACTTATAAATCTACACATTAATGTTATTTACTCTGATATTATTTTTATTTATTTTGTTAAATATTTCTCAATACATTTTTATCTGGAAAGGTTTCCAGTTGGGAGTATTGTAGGCCATGTGGTATCCATAGGTTTTTCCTGTTTGATACCTCTGCCCTACAGCATCATGCTATAGTCCCTCTGGTTCTCCTCCCTAGGTACCAGAGGGGAAATGACTTGGTGGTCTATAATTGAATCCTTATATGACTTACGTTAATGAGTTCTATTTCTGAGTTTCTAAGGCACGACAATTATTTAAATAAACATCTCACAAGTTTCTTTCTTAACTTCTTTTTTGAAATGTATTTTAACTTATAAATTATATCTTTGAATAAGAATATTCTGTCAGAATCTATCTAAATAAAATGCATTTCAATTTCAAATTTGGATTGCTTTTTAAGACACATTAACTTAAATATTGAACTGATTCACTAAATGGTAACTACTTTTTAAAGTTAAATTTAAAAAGGATTAAATTTGAATTTTTATGTTACTGTTATTCCAAAAGAAACATTGGAAAAGGACAGTATAATAATGTGATGAGATGCCTAATAGAGTTAAATGACAATCACCATAGGATGTAAAGCTGAAAAAGACCTTGCAGAAAGTCACATAGTTAAATCTTTATCACTTGGAGATTTACATTGTGTTTTACATACATTACCTTGGGTGGCTCTCACACCAACACTCTCAGTTATATACCATAGGTAGCATTAGCTCCATTATACATATTAACAAAGTGAAGCACAGCGAGGAGGTGACACAGAACTCTTAGATGCAAAAGTGGGATTTGAATACTGACTTTTCTTGACAATAAGTTCACCACCCTTAACATTACACTATGCCATGTTATCTATTTTAATTTCCTCATTTTGCAGCAGAATTAGAGCAAATGACAAATTAAAATCAGTAAGTGGAAAAGCTGGATTTTGAACTCAAGTCTTTGAATTGAACTCAAGGGAAATACGATTTTGTTTTTCTTCTGTTCCCAGATGGGTAGGTGGCACAGGGGATAGATTAAGTGGCACTGGGTCTGGAATCAAAGAAGACCTGAATTCATATCCAACTTCAGGTACTTGCCAGCTTCATAACCTTGTTTGCCTCAATTTCCCAGCTGCAAAATGGGGATAATAATAGCACCTATCTCCAAAGGTTGTCACAAGGATAAAATGAGGTAACATTGGTCAGGTACTTAGCAGAGTTCCTGTTAAGTAATTTCACTTCTGTCTGACTCTTCATGACCCCATGTGGAGCTTTCTTGGCAAAGTCACTGGACAGGTTTGCCATTTTCTTCTCCATCCTTGTATATAATAGGCATTATATAAATACATGCTATTCTTATTCTTGGTATTATCTTTGTTACTACTACTATTATAATTGTTATTGTGCTCATGTGTTAGTTACATGAATATATTTCACAAAATAAATTATTCTATGAGGGCAAGGGAAAATGTACTTGCCCAAATCCCATTAAAAAAATCTCTCTGGGCTCCAAGTATAGAGTCTTAATTGCTTATGTTGTTGCAGGGATTCTGTTAAACTCTAACAAACAAAACAAAACAAAGTCTCCAGCTCTTTACAAGTTTCCATTCTAAAAGGGAAGATAACAGGTACCTAGATATAGGTCCTCTTTACTTCATGTTTGGATTGTTCCAAAGCCCTGCTACTTGGTCTTCCTGCCTCATGTGTCTTTTCATTTTAGACTTTTATGCAGTGAGCTCTCAAACCTATCTCCTTAAAGAACAAGTTTGAATATGTAATCCCTTTATTCAACACACTCCAATGACTGAGTCCTTATTATTTCCAGCATCAAATATAAAATCCTCTCTTTGGCTTTTAAAGGTTCTCATAACCTGGCCTCTTCCTACTTTTTCAGTCTTCTTTTACTTTATTCTTCTCCATACACACACATGCACATACACACATGCACACACACATACACACACACACACAGACTTCTTTTGTGATCCAATAATCCTGGCCAACTTGCTGTTCCTTGGATGGGACTTTCCATCTGCCATCTTGGTGTGTCTGCCACCTTCTACAATTAGTCTTTACTAGCCCTCCTTATAATTAGTGTCTTCTATCTGAGAAATTCCTCCATTTAGGCTGTGAGGTCCTTGAGAGTAGAGGCTTTTTTGACCTTTTCCTTCTATTCCTAGGGCTTACTACAATGCTGCCATATACTAGGTACTTAATAAATGCTTATTGACAGACTAACTGAACATACACATAAATTAGTGCATACAAGACAAGTAGAAAGTAGATGGAATGTAGTTTTAGAGGGGAAGACACAGAGAGCTGCAAGGACTATGCTTGATGTAAATCTTAATGGAAGCCAGGGATTTGAAGAGAAGGAGGTAAAGAAAAGAGTGGTACAAGAATGGAAGAGAGCCAATGCAAAAACAAAGAGATGGGAGGTAGAATGTTATGTAGGGAAGTGGAAAGAATGGCAGTAAGCATCGATTAAGTGCCTTCCATATGCCAGGCACTTGCAAAATGCTTTGCAAATATAATCTCATCCAATTCTCACAACAACCCCCTGAAACAGATGCTATATTACTCCATTTTGAAGGTGAGGAAACTGGGGAGTCAGAGATTAGGTGAATTGCCAAGTTTTACACAGCTAGTAAATATCTGGGGCTGGATTTTATCTCAGGTATTCCTGATTTCATGCCCAGAGCTCTATCTAGTCCACCACCTAGCAGCCTCTACATGGAACGTTGAGTATTCCACTATTCATAGGCCAGAGAGACACAGAGGGGAATGTTGTATAAAAGACTAAAAAGATAGGAAGGATCTGGTTTGTAAAGAAGTACTTGGTAAATATTATTGTTTAATTTAGAACAAGCTATATTGAGCTCAGATTTTATAGAGTAATAGGGAGTTTATATAATTAATTCTAAAAGAGGTAAAATATACATTATCTTTTTTTAAGAGCTTAAAATCAAATGAAAGAGATAGGACTAATAGAAAATTCAGTGACCATTGGCAGATGATACATTTTTATTGAATGCTTCACTTAATGAAAATCGGATATAATTACAAATTTGGTAGGGAGAATAGAGAATGTATTTTCTCTAATAACCAGATGCTACAATATTCTTCATACCCTTTACACAACTATATTCCTGCTAAATTGACCTAGTTGTTCCCCGGAAACAACATTCCTTTTCCACCCTCCATATCTTTGCACAGGAGGCAGGCAACTGGTTCCCACAGTGCTTTTCTCTCCATTGACTCTCAGAATTCTTAACTCCTTTTGGGATTCAGATGAAGTATCACCTCTTCCAAGGGACTTTTCATGATCTTAATTCTTAGCACTCCATATTCACCTACCTCCCTAGAATGTGTGTATGTGTGTGCATATTACTGCTATGCCCATTTTGTATTTACTTATTTGTAATGTGAATAGAATGTGAGGTCTTTGAGGACAAGATTTTGACTTTAGCTTTGTATCTCATAGCTAAAATAATGTCTTGTGCATAATAAATCCTTAAAAATTAACAAATGTCAATTGGGCTAAGTAAAAGCATGGGATTTTAGAAATGAAAGAGACTTTACAAAACTTTATTTAACCCAACTCCTCAATTTCCAGATGAGGAAACTAAAATATCATGTGGTCAACTGATTTGCTCATGAATAACTACTTTGGTAGTGGAGAGCATATAATAAGAAATTATAGTCTACATATCATTTTAATCAATAAAACATACACATCCTTGACAAATGATAGCAACCCATAGATATATAAAAATGGCAAATAATTAAGATGGAGGGAAAGGAATAGGATGGAGGGAGCCACTAAACAGAATTAGGAGAGAAAAAAATTTCCAAAGCATTTTCTATACATATGTTAATCTGTGCTTTTAATAGGTGATGGATTGTTGTACCTTAATCTCAAACACATATTGAGAAGTTAAAATTTGGCTTAAGCATACAAGTATCTTACCTCATCAAGTGAAATACAGAAAAAATATTATTTTCTTGATTAGTTGAACTTTAGGCTTAATATTATGCTTTTGTCTAGTAATGCACATCAAAGGCCATTATGAGGATGACCTCTATAACATAACACATATGATTGGCCAAGAAGAATCCTTACGTCTGTCTCCTGCTGATCCTGGCTTATGTTGTTCTTTTTTGTCCAAAGCAACTGATTGGTTTCCCTAGTTCTTAATAAAACTTAGCCCCCTTACTGGAATGTTAATACTCTCCTCAGTTTTTCCTAGGATGAGAGAATCTCTCCAGCATGAACCATGTTCTACCACAAGGGGAATCTGGGATATCTTAGTTTCTATGTTCTAGTTGACAATTTCACCAGGTAACAAGAAAAACTTGAATACTTGATCCTAAAATCATGGAGAGTCTTAAGGAGAGAACAAAGGTTGATTTCTCCAGGTCAGTGTTATATTGCTAAATTGCAAAGATAGGAAAAAAACACTTTGGTATTATAATTATAAGAAGCACTGATAGTATCACATTTTTATGATTTGATAAACATTTTGTATTAAAAAGTTTTTTTTCCTCATTTCTAATATCAACTACCTGATAAAGAAATCAATGACTCTTTGGGGTAAGTCTAATTGTTTTGCAATTTCATCCTCTTATGTCAAATCCAAATTGCCTATTTGAAAATTCAACTTGCATTTTTAATGACATTGTATATGTAAGTGCAGGGGATGATTGAGTTAATAACTCAAGCCCACAACACTTAAAGTAGCTAACAAGATGTTATGCTCTGATGTCTTTGTCAGGTGAAAACATCTCAATTGAATCAATCAATCAGAGATATGAATAGATATATGCAAGACCTAGACATCTCTTTTTAATAATTAAATCAATCAAAGGTATTAGACCATGTTAGAGGTTCTTATAAGCAGTTGGATGAAATGGAGCTCTCAAGGAGTTATATTAGAATTACTTTCATTCCTAATGTTATCCTCTTTGGTTTTCCCCAATATTTTTAATTAACAAGCATTATTTCTTAATTCCCTAATTTAAAAACAAGCAAAACAAGACTCATATTAAACATGCATAATGAATCAACATCAATTCCCACATGTACTGTGTTCAAAAATGTATATTCCATCCTATATCTTATATCAATTATCTCTAAGTTAGGAGGTAGGTAGCATGCTTCATCATTCTTGGGCATTGTATTGATCAGAGATCTTAAGCCTTTCAAAGTTATTTTTATTTATAATGTTGTCAGTATATAAATTATTTTCCTGCTTCTATTCACTTCTTCAGTCAGTTCAAGCTGGTTTTCTTAGATTTCTCTAAAATTATCATTTTCATCGTGTTTTACAGAAAAATAATTTTTAATTTCATTTATGTATTGTAACTTGTTCAATCATTTCCCAATTGATCAGCTCCCCCTTACTTGCTATTTTTTGACTACAAAAAGATTATCTATAAATATGTGAATGTAGATATACATATGTGTATATGTAGCTATATATAAATGTACATATAAATATGTATGTATATGTATCTATGTGATTTTTTTAAAATCTCTTGCTAGCACAGTCCTAGTAGATATTGATGGGTCAAAGAATCAGCATGCTTTAGTGACTTTGACACAATTTCAAATTATTTTCCATAATGAATGTAACCATTTAGAATTCTACAAGTTTGATGTTTTGCATTCAACCTTTACAATATTTCTATTATTCTTGTTTTTTGTCATACTTGACAATCTTCTCAGAGTGAGATAGAACACCAAAGTTTATTTTTTTTTCTAATTACTAGTTATTTGGAGTGTTTTTCATATAAAAGTTGGTAATTTAGATTTTTTTTTCACAAACTGCCTCTTTGTATGATAATTTTAATTATAGTTAATAATATCTTGTGTTAATATAGCACGTCAAGAATTACAAAAGACTTTGCAAATGTCAACTCATTTGATCCTTCCAGCAATCATCTTAGAGATGGGGAAGCTAAGGTAGACAGAGGTTAAGTGACTTGCCGAGGGTCATATGCTGGTAACTGAAGATGGACCAAGTCATCATGACTCCAGGTCCAGCTTTCTATTCACTCCACCATCTGCCTACCTCAAGTTATATTTGTCCATTGAAATGTCTCTGAATTCCCTGATGACAGATTCTTATGGTTTTTCAGTTATGTAGTTACAGGATCACATTAGAACTAGAAAGGATCCGAGCAATCCTTCTTATTTTATAGATGAAGTAACTAAGGTTAAATGACTTTTCCAAGGGTAGCAGTGGTTGATTATAGATTTTTAACACATTTACTCCAAAGACATTCTTCTTTTTTTATAACACCATGCTGTCACCTCTAGTCTCTTTATTAAAAGGCTTGCAGGTGGAAATCACTGTAATTACTTATTTTTTTTGGCCTGGTTAAAAACCAAACTTAACAGGTATTAGTTCATTATTCCTTGCTTAGAAGAAAAACCTCTTTTAAGATCATGTTTGCTTATGATTTCAAAGAGTGTATTTTCAGAATTTTCTGAGAATATGGATGCTAATAGATATCCAAACATTAAAACTTTCCCATCTTCTTTAATTCACATGAAGCCAGATCTGTCAGTGTATGACACCAAAACATTGCACTTATCTGGAGGAAAGGGAGGGGAGGAGAGCAGGTAGTGACAAAGTACAATTCAGTTCAGTTCATAGACTCCTTAGGAGACATGAGTGTCATAGAGATTTATGAAAATTTACTGACTTGGGACACACCCAAAGGACAGTGATCTATTAAATACATAGCATGATGTACTACTTTAAGTGTCTCAGCCAGTTTTCTAAGAGCTGTTTTGACTATTACACAGCAAATAGTCACATCTGGAATTGTGAAGTCCAAAGGTCATTTGACTCATAAAACTACAACAGTATGAGTCATAACAACCTGAACCTGACCTTCAACTTAGTAAATTATGCTGATTATGCTGTTTCAGAAAGAAGAGAAGAAAAAAGAAAAGAAGGAAAGAGATAGAGATAGAGATAGAGAGAGAGAGAGAGAGAGAGAGAGAGACAGAGAAGAAAAGAAAGAAAGGAAGAAAGAAAGAAAGAAAGAAAGAAAGAAAGAAGAAAGAAAGAGGAAGAAAGAAAAAGAAAGAAAGAAGAAAGAAAGAAGAAAGAAAGAAAAGGGGGAGGGAAGCAAAGAGAAATTTAAGGAGGGACAAGGATAAAAAGGGAGAAGACAAATTGGTATTAACTACCTACTATGTGGTAGGTATCATATTAAGAGCTTTACACATATTATTTTCTTCATGGATATTAGCTAATTTGATCCTCACAACAATCCTGAGAGGTAGCTTCTCTTATTATCTCCATTTTAAAGTTCAGGAAATTTAAGGAGACCAAAGATAAGTGACTCACCCGGAGTCACACAGTTAGTAAGTGTGTGAGACCAAAATTAAACTCAGGTCTTCTTAATTTCAGGCCCAGATCTCTATTCCCTGACATAGCTCTTTGGGTGAAGGGAGCTCATGCAATATTGAGTCAGACATAAATATCTAATTAGGGTTGAACAAATGGGGCTTTGCACCAAGGCTATAAGACCTGAGGGGACACACTTTCTCTTCAGATCACAGTAACCTTCATTTTCTCACAAAGTCACCCATTTTCCAGGAACCTTATTTGCTCCTGAACCTGTGTGGGAGTAAGGACCAAACTCTCCCAACCCTGACATCGCCTTTAAAGGCAAACAACTGATCCCGTGTTAAGAATGTCTTTGATCTTCTCCCCTGCTGTTCCTGCCCACCCTAGTTTATGTGAAATGATTGAAGTTGCTTGCAGATATATTTAGATAAGTCTTAATGGGCTGACAAAGTGTTTACTTACTTAATAGGGAAAGCTGAGTCAGGGAAGCAGAATCAGAAGTTATGCAAAAATATTTAGAATGGTACCTAAATTTTGTGTCATATAAACTGATAGACTAATGAGATGGTTAATTCATGGAATAAACACAGGACTTTAAAATGCTTCTGAGGAATACCAATGTTTAGTATTACAACACTGCTCTAACTTTAATATCTGACAATTTCATTTCCTATCTGTTATAGCGCATTTTAAAGTACCTCTTGGATTTCCTTTGAAATAACTCACAGCTTTGATGCCAAATGATTTATGAATAGCTGTATATATTGTTTAACATATACCAGGTGCCTGTCAGTTGCCATTCGTCAGTTTTCTATTATTATCTGTGAACAAATGTTCCTAGTTAAATCAAATTGGAGACCTGAGGGCTATGAAAGGGTGAGTCTATACAAAGGATGGAGTTGGCTTCCCTTGTGATGCTAAAGGTGAATGTGTGTCTCAGACAAGGAACATATGAAAGTCAGGCCAAATAACAGGTTTTTGACCTTAAGTAGAGTCATCATCTGCTGAATGTGAAAGACTGCTTCTGTAAGATTTTTGAAAAATAACATTTTGTGCAAAATGACTGGGTTTTGTCACAAGAAAATAGAATTGTAATGTCTAATTCACAAAGGTAATTTGTATCCTTCATACAAATCTTTCTTTGAGAACCAGCTAGCTTTTAAAGTATTATGTGGTACGATAATATAATTTTTTTTTTCTGATTTAAAAGAAAACCAGTGAGCTGGTCATACTTGAATGTCCCTTTGATTAGAGTGTTGAAGTGGAAACTCTTTTCTGGTTATCTAAAGAAGGAGAAAGGGCAATAGCCAAGAGGAAAACACACACACACACACACACACACACAAGCCCCAAAAGTGATTATACTGGAAAGTCAGACAAAGAACCTTAAGAAACTTTCTTCTCGACACTGGCAATTTTACTTTTATTTATATTTCTAGCTTCAAGAAAATGACAGAAAAAATTCACCCTCCTCTAGTTATTGTTTAAACTGTGTTTTGCATTATGTTGATAACACCTGGAATGATTTGTGAGTATTCATTAGAACTGGGCATAGTAAGTTGCAAGGTTTTCCTGATGAAAGTTTGCACTTTTCTTTATCCTTTGGATCTACCTTAAAAACAATCATTTTTGTTCCCCCTTCTCTTCCCTTTTATAACTTTACATCTTGTTGCTTCCCTCCTCTTCACCTTGAGCTTCATTCCCTTCCTGCCTTCCTGTGATTCCCCTTTTCACCTCACAGTCCTTCCCATTCATATAAGCACAGTGATTCTCTCCAGGCTTTAAAAAAGTTACCAAAAGCAAAATTCTGCCATGATTGGAGTCAGGTGGGCATGTCTTGAATGATTTTCAAAGAGAAAGAAAACCTCATGATGAAGTTTGTTTTTTTATTTTTATTTTTTTTTGTAAATAGTATTTTTCCTAATTACATGTAAACATAGTTATCAACATTCATTTTTATTGGACTGAGTTCCAAATTATTTTTCCCTCTCTTCCTCCCTATCCCCCTCCTCAAGATAGCAAACAGTCTGATACAGATTATATATGTGTGATGGTGTTAAACATATTTCCACACATGCTGCAGTTTAAAGGAGAAAGTTTTAACGAAAGGGTAGGTAATGTGTCCCAGATATTCTGAACGACAAATAAGTCTCAAGATAAAATTATGTGCATGGCATACTGAGGTCAATATTCCAAATTTTCTAGAGCATCCTATGATTTCTTTCCATATTTTTATTTTTTTTCTAAATTCAGTGACCTTTAATGAGTCTAAATAAATAAAATGATTATAGAAACAAGAAATGAAAGAGACAAAGCCATATAATTACAGTCGTGATAACATTTCCAGTACTTTCATATAGTAGCATGATGGCCCAACCAAGAGCTATAGAAAATTTCAAAAGGAAGATTAATTCATATCTGAATAATCTCTCTTTATGAAGTTGTAAGGAAATGCCTGATATCATAGATATAACACCTCTAACTTTCATCTAGAAATTTTTGAAATTTAGTCTGCCTTAGTCATTTTCAGATGAGAACCATCTAGATAGACATTGAATATAGAAAGTTTAAGATTTAAATGGAAAATTGAAACATTGCACCTGAATGTGCATGTGTATATAAACATATGTATGTATATATGTATATATCTATATCTATATATATATACACACACAACGTGTCCATAAACATATGTATATGTAATACATGGGTGTGGATATATGTGTATATATACACATATGCTATAGATAGAAAGAAAGAAATATTTTTGTGTATGTACACATACATATGCACACATACTTACATGTACTAGCTATCTGACCATAAACAAATCTCCTAATCTCTTAATCCCTCAAAAATAAATAAGAGTTTAATTTACAGAGGAATTGTTTTTCTATATTTGTAGAGGGAGTTTGGGAAGATGCACATATGCCTTCCCAAAAGACGCGAAAAGATGTCAATATCTTATTTGTCTCCAAGACTAAAGGCATTACCCTGCTACTTTCTATCCTGGGAAAAATCTCAGTTTGCCAATTTTGATTCCCTTTTCTTGTCCATTCATCATCAAAGGCTTTGCAAAGGCTGCAAGCTTGAGATAGATATGGAATATCATCAGTTCAGTTTGTCAACTATAAGAGGAATGATAGACATAAAACTATTTTATCTAAGTCATTTTATTGACCTGTACTGAACTTTAACACCATTACCGGGAAAAATCTGTAACAAGCAGACTATGATTTTGATGGTTCGGAAAGTGTGTGATGGTATGTCTGAGAACAAGATGGCTGATCTCTTAATGGACCCAATTGCTTTTACAAATATATTTTAGCAACTTTGCATTTTTTGAACTTTGGAACATAGCTAGGATTAAAAATACATCAAGGAAAAGAAACATCAAAATGATGTTTTGCTTCCATTTCTCTGGTTAACTATCTTGAGAAGAATGGAAGGAAAACAAAAAAAAAACTCTGTGCGTGTGTTTGTGTGTGTTTGTGTGTGTGATTCAGCTTATTGCTGAGGTAAAGAGACTAGGAATTATACAGGGACTCAATAGAGATATGGGATTGGGTACAAGTATATGCTTCAGCATGCTAGCATAGATCTTTAAGAATTTCCATCAAGCTTTGAGTCTATATAGGGAATGCAGCATGTCCACAGATGAGCAAATGCAAAATTATATGAGGAGAGAGAAAGGGAGAGACAGAGACAGAGACACAGAAACACAGAGAGAAGGAAATAAACATAAATGTCTCTCTCTCTCTCTCTCTTTCTCTCTCTCTCTTTATATATATATATATATATATGTATGTATGTATGTATACACACAGATATATGTGTATATATATGTATACTCACACATACACATACACACACATATATAATCATCCTTATTAGAATGTAACCTACTGTGAAGAGGGATTTGTGTCATTCTTTCTACTTGTATCTGTAGTATCTTCTCCATCAGGGCCATCCAAAATGCAGCCCAGGTGCACATGTGGCCTGCAGTGTGATTTATGCAGCAGGCCTACAAGCATAGAAATTTACATAACTGCTTTAATAAACAAAGCCAAGTTAGCAGAGCTCTCACTAAAATGGCAGATCAAAATATATTGTCTATTGTTTCAATAAAAACCTAAGGTTGGACAGCCCTGATACTCATAGTAATTGCATAAACACTTTTTCGATTGGTTAAACTGATGAAATTCTATCAACAAATCGTGCCTTCTTTCCTCTTCTTTCCTTGTTGCATTTCTAATTATCTTTTTATTTGGAAGGGAGAAGGCAGGGCAATTGGGGTTAAGTGACTTGCCCAAGGTCACACAGCTAGTACATGTGTCAAGTGTCTGAGGCCAGATTTGAACTCAGGTCCTCCTGAGTCCAGGGCCGATGCTCTACCCACTTCACCATCTAGCTGCCCCCTCTAATTATCTTTAAGGTTTAATTTAAATGCTGCTTCATCCCATTATTGTTGTTCAGTTATTTCAGTAGTGCCTGATTCTTAGTATCCCCACTTGGGATTTTCATGGCAAAGATACTGTAGCATTTGCCATTTTCTTCTGCAGCTCAGTTTACAGAAGAGAAGACTGAGGCAAACAGGCTTAACTGACTTGCCCAGAGTCCCCCAACTAGTAAGTGTCCGATGCCAGATTTGAAGTCAGAAGATGAGCCTTTCTGACCTCAGGCCCAGCATTCTATTCACTGCACCAAATAGCTGCCATCTCAGCCCATTAGCCTTTCTTGATTCTCCCTGTCAGTGAAGGATCATTCTCTCCCCTCAGACCTAATAGTATATTTTGAATTCTTGTTATACAATATTGAATATTTGAGTTATATGTTCTTGTGTTATATCACCTTCCTTGTCTATTAGCTCTAAGAGGTGAAGGATTATGTCTTATCAAAGTTTCTGGCTCTCTTAGCTCTGTGCAGTATACAGAGCTGTACAATAAATCCTTAATGAATTGTAGTTGAATGAATGAATGAAACCTCCTCTAGGGATAGTTCCATAAGGGCAAGCTTTTATGCCACCTAGCTTGAAAAAATAGGGGGATGTGAAAACACTAATCATTTATTAAGTGCCTATGATGTGGTAGGCATTCTGCTAGGTCCTGGAGGTACAATTACAAAGAATACAAGAGGCCATGCTTCCAACAAGCTTGCATTCCCATGTGTCTTCACTCAGACACAGTATATAAACACTTATTCAGCACTTACTATGTGCCAGGCATTATGCTAAACACTAGGGTTACAATGAAATGTAAAAACACAATAACAGAACTTGCCTGCAGGGAATTTTTATTTTAATGACTTGGATGTCAAAATTGAGGAACAGTAAGTAGGACAATACTGCTCGCTACATGGAAGGAAGTGTGAGAAGTACGAAGAGGTCAGGATGTGAAAAGCTTTAAGTGTCAAACTGAGGAATTTGAATTTGATAGAGGATCTAAGAGTGAACTTTTGGAGTTTTTTTGAGAAGGGAATGAATTGATCACATCTATTCTTTATGAAAATGACTGTCATCTGTGTAGAAGATGACTTAGTGAGCAGTGAGGATTCAGGAGACAAATAAGAGAGCTATTGAACTAGCCCAGATGAGATGTGTTGAAGACTTGAACTAAGGTTATAGCTGGGTGAGTGGAGAGAAGGGGATGAATATTAGAGATGACAAAAGTAGAAATGAGCTTTGGCAACTGAAATGACATGTAGTATGATGGTTTGGAGTAGGATGGAGATTAGGTAAACCTGGGAGGTTAGGAATATGTTTGTGCCTCTTAAAGTGTTAAGGAAGTCTGTAAGGAGTAAGAAAAAAAATTGGAGGAAAGATATGAGTTCTGTCTATGCCCTATAAAAAGTGGATACCCTTTGACCCACCAATATCACTTCTAGGGCCGTATCCCAGAGAGATCATAAAAATGGGAAAGGGACCCACATGTACAAAAATATTTGCAGCAGCTCTTTTTTGGTGGCCAAGAACTGGAAATTGAGGGGATGCCCATCAATTGGCAAATGGTTGAAGAAGTAATGTATGTAATGGAATACTATTTTGCTATAAGAAATGATGAGTAGGCAGACTTCCGGGAAAGACTTATATGAACTGATGCTGAGTGAAGTGAGCAGAACCTGGAGTACATTGTATACAAAAACAGCCACACTATGTGAGAATTCATTTTGATAGACTTAGCCCTTCTCAGCAATTCAAGGACCTAAAACTTTTCACAAGGACCCATGATGGAAAATGCCATCCACGTTCCAAGAAAGAACTATGGAGTTGGAGTGCAGAGTAAAATAGACTCTTTTACCCTTGGTTTTGTTTCTTATGGTTTATTCCATTCTTTATAATTCTTCTATGCAGTAGGACTAATGTGAAAAAGTGTTTAATATGAATGTTTGTGTAGAGCCCATTTTGGATTGCATGATGTCTTGGGGGGGAAGGGGTGAGGGAGGGAAGAAAATTGAAAACTTATGGAAATGAATGTTGAAAACTGAAAATGAATAAATGTTTTTTTAAAAAAGATATATGAGTTCTGTGCTAGAAATGTTGAGATTGAGATGCTCATAGGACATTGAGTTATAGATGTCCAATTGGCAGTGGCAAATATAGCACTACGGATGAAAAGCACAATTAGTTCTAGATATATAGATCTAGGCATCATCTGAATAAGAATAACTGAACCAATGGAATTGATGAAATCACTAAATGAAATAATTTAGAGAGAAAAGAGATCCCACAACAGAGGCATGACAAAGATAAAGATCCTGAAAAGGTGACTGAGAAGAAACTCTGAGACAGAGAGCAAAAGTAGAGTACCAATGAAATTTATTACTCACAATGACATTTGATTTAAATAGCTGGGGGGATGTAGCTGAGAGGCAACATATTGTAGTGGACAGAGGACTATTCTTGTAGCTAGTGATGCCTCTTATACATACTATCTGTATGAATCTAGACAAATCATTTAACTTTCCAAGGGTCCAGGCAACTTTCTAAATTTAAAGTTACACCTGAGTTGTACAAACACACACAAATGCACATATAGACTCAAACTACATACGCACACACACACATATATAATGTTATCTATACTAATGAAAACACAATTTTTGATTGTAATATATGTGTAGATGCCTGCATATATGTATCGGTACACTTATGCAGATGTATACATTTATGTATTATGTATGCATGTTTGCATATATCTATATATCTATCCATTTTTGATTGACATAAATTTGCATTGGAACTCTAATTGTAACCAATCAGATAATATATATAATAAGTATTACACAGAGGTATGACATATTTGTAATGAAGTACTTTAATTATTCTCTCTCTGTGTCTCTGTTTCTCCCTTTCTCCTCCCTCCTTCTCTCTGTCTTTCTGTCTCTCTTTCTCTTTCTCTCTTTCTCTCTTCCTCTTCCTCTCCCTCTCTCTCAAGAGCAGTTAATAATTTCCAGAATTGGTAATAAATTCATTCTCCACAAGGTGGAAGAAATAACAGGTCTAAACTCTATTCTATCTCTCCAATTATCAGGGAGGAAATGGGGAGTGGGGTTGGGAATGACAGAAACTCTAGAGTGAAGTTACCTTCTAGAGAATCTCTGGGTGAACACTGAAACTTGAGCAAAGAACTTCATAGGCACTTTATGAGCATTACTCAAAAGTGCTTTACAAAATGGTTGTACCATTTCACAGTTTTAATGAGAAGTTTCTAACATGCCTATCTTTGCATCTATGTTTAAATATTGATTATTCCAATGTTTAATCATAGTTGACACTTTGTCATGAGTGAAGTGAAGCTTCAGGGTTATTTTATTTTGCATTTCTCTTGGTATAAGTAATTTGTAGTGTTTTTCATGTATTGTAATAGTCCATAATTCTTCATTTAAGAAGGATTTATTTATATCTTTTGACTATTTCTTTTTTGGGAAATGGCTGTATATTTACCTTAACATCTAAGTTGGTGAATTCACTGAATTCAAGTTTCCTTTCTCAGAGAAACTAGATAGTCAGATATTGAAATAACTGGTAGATGTGATTGCTGAACTTCTTTGAGTGACATCATGAGAATCATATAAGGTCATAGAAATCCATGAAATTGTCAAAAACAGGAGAAGATTTAGAAGATTAGAGAAGAGGAAATGTAGTCTCACTCTTCCAAAAAAGGCAACATAACCTTCAACTACAGGTCAGTGAACTTGATTTCAATTCCTCAGGAAATTCTATACAGTTTTTTATGATTATTAAATGGATGCCTGGGAAATATCTAAAAACAGGCATTGTCAAGAGCAAGTAATGGTAACATTACCTAATTGCATTTTTTGATAGAATTAATAAGCTAGTAGATAAAAGGAATCTTGTTGATATAGTTTGTCTATATTTCTTTTTAATGATTTTGATATAATGTTCCATATTTCTTGTGCAGCAGATAAAACAATATGGATTACGTATACAACCAGATGGTTTGGAAAGTGATTGAATAACCAAACTCAATCAGAATTTGTTCATGAGTCAGTGTCAACAAGGTAGGTCTCCTGTGGAGTACCCTTAGTCTCTCTATTTAGCTTTGTGCTAAATAACATTTTCAATCAATGACTTGGATAACGGCACAAATGGTATTATACAATTTACAGAAGGCACCAAGCTGGACAATATAGCTAACATAATGGATGATAGAATTACTATCCAAAAATATCTTAACAGGTTGAATCTAACAAAATAAAATTAAAGAGGGATAAATGCAAAATAATGCATTTGGATCCAAATTTCCACCTCACAAACACAAGGTAAGAAATGCATGGATAAAGAACAGCTGTTCCGAAAAGGATCTGGGATTTTTAGTGACTTACTTTATCAGTGTGTCAGCAGTGTGGTGTTACCCCACCTACCCCCTAAACAAACCCCCCAAAAGACTAATGCAATTTTAGCTAGATGTGAAAGGGCCTAGCTTTCAGGATTTGAGATGATAATATAACTTTATTCCAACCTTTCCAGAAGTCATCTGGAGTGTTATTTTCAGTTCTGGATGCTTTGGCTTAAGAAAGACGTTTATAACCTAAAGAGTGTCTATAAAGGTGGGCTTCCAAGATGTTGAACAGCCTTGAATTCATGGCATATGTGGAACATTAAAGAAACTGTGCATATTTATTCTGGAAAAAAGAATAGTCAGCAGTACCTAATTTCTATGTTACAGAATTAGAATGGTCATCACATGGTTTTGTGGTTAGAATTGTCCTGGTTCTTCCTAGAGAATAGAATTAGGAGCAATGAGAAGAAGTTACAAAAAAGCAAATAAAAGCTTGTTTTCAGAGAAAGCTTTCCAACAAATAGAACTGTCCAAAGATTGACTGGTGAGCTGGCAGAAGTAATGAGTTTGCCTCTTTGGAGGGCTCAACAAAAATCGTATGTATTTGTTGGATATGTAATAACAGAGATTCCTTTGTGTATGGATTGGATGAAATGGCCTCCAGTGTCCCTTCCAACTCTCAAATTCTGTGATGCTTCGATTTTAACAACACACACACACACACACACACACACACACACACACACAGAAGTTTGTTAGGATAGACCATTAAGAGCATGAATGTGAGATATGCATATGAGTATACAAACATTGCAAACCATATGATTCATTATATTCAATCCCATCTTATTTCTTCCTGATAGAAATATTAATGAATGCATTCCTACTGCGAAGGTCATTTCTGTCTATGTACATTAGTTAAGTTGAGAAACATTCTGTCTCATTATATTCAATGGAGTTTGAAAAGTAAAAAATAATACATTGTTAAGCTGATATTGATAATTTTAATGAGACTGGTTCAGTAAGTCAGCATTTACACAGCAGATTTCTTTTACATGTAATATATAAATTTTAGAAACTCATATAACATGTTGTCATAAAATAAACCAGCAAACAACAACAGCAAAGCCTGAAGTTCTTCCTTGATTTAATATAGAGTTATTTGCCCATGATTTTGTCCTAGACTCTTTTGAATAGTTAAACATTCTGAAACACACTGGGTCATTACCACTAAACATGAAAATAAGATGTCTTGTTGACAGATTCATATCATCTGTATAACATAAAAGACTCAGTGATTTACTTCATCTGTTTAGGAGGTTTTCTTCATTCTTACTCATCTTTCTTTTGAACTCAAAATGAAAACAATTTCTTTGCTGAACAGGCTATTATAAAGGCCTGCTTAGCACTCTGTATTTTAGAAAAGGGAACGATGTCAGCTGGCTAGGGTTTTTTGTAATTCTTTTTTTAAGCTTCCATTTGCCATCTGATATTTTATGATGGTATATTGATCACAAAGTAAAGTAGAATTTATAAACAAATCTTTAAACAATTTCCACAGTCTGTGTTTAATCAGAATGTTAATGCTGACAAACCTGGAACTTATTAGATTGGACAAATTGCTAAGATTTATTAAACTGAAGATCATAAGCTGAAAGGATGATAAAATTTGTTTAAAGTGTCTAAAAGACTAGCAGGAAGTACCAAAACTAAAATTATCAGTTGGTGCTCATGATAATATAATCTTCTTTTAAACTATGATTTTTGTACCCATTTCCAAATTTTAATCATAGTAGTAATTGGAAATGTTCAACATATTTTGTTTGAAAAGGAAAAAAAAGTTTATTTTAACCACAGTAATAGGCATATAGGTGAGATGCTAGTTATCATATTCCACAATACATTCTCACTTGATTAAGTTAATCAAAGGGAATAGATTTAAATTTGAACAAGGATTATATATCATATATGATAGCAACATGGGAGGGGAGAGTTGGAGTAGGTAGAGGAAAGAAGAAAAGGGAAGAGCAGAAGAGGGGGAAAGCAGAACAGAAAGGAGGAAAAGAAAAGGAAAAGAAGGGGAAGAGAAAAGAAGAAAGGTGAATAGGAGAGAATATGATTCTTTATATCTCTAGTGCCTTCTTATTACTTATAATATGAAATATCCATTTATTCTCTTTGGTTTTCAAAGCTTTGCACACAACCAGGCCCTCAACCTACCTTTGCTGCCTCATTGGATGTTATTTCTACTTCTGCAATCTGCCACCCAGCCAAGTTCATCTTCTTTACATTCATCACAAATAGTATTCATCTCACTTCTCCATGCTTCGCACTAGGTGTCTCCCATGCTTGGAATGCACTTCCTCCTTACTTTTCTCCCCAGAATCCCTCTCCTTTCTTAAGGTATAGCTCAAGAACAAACTTCTCCATAGAACCTTTCATGATCCACACAACTTCTATTGCTCTCCCTCCAAAGTACTGTGTACAAATTCATATTTATTAACTTTAGATTTACATTGCATATATGTTTATATGTCAGTATTGTCTCTCTTATTAGAATGTAAATTCTGTGTGCATAGGGATTATTTATTTCTTAATTCATTTTTTCCCAGGTCCTAGTACTATGCCTGCAACATAGTAGGTATCTAATTAATACCAGTTTATATGCCAATAATTTTTGACTCAATGATACCATTACTATTCCAAAGGAGACTAAAGAAAGATGATAAAAAGTCCTATATGTACAAATATATTTATAGTAGGTCTTTTTATTGTTGTTGTTGGGGTAAAAAGCAGTAATCGAAGGGGAAACCTATCCACTGGGAAATTGATGAGCAAACGGTGGTATGTGAATGCAATGATGCTGTAAAGCATGAAGAAAGGCACTTTGAAATAAACCCAGGAAGAAATATCAACTGATACAGAGTGAAGTGGGTAGAAACCAAAGCAATTAACACAATATTGACATCGTTGTAAAAAGAAACAATTTTGAAAGATTTGCAAACTCTAATCAACACATTGATCAATCTTGATTAAGAGGACTAATAATAAAGAATGTTACTCACCTGTCAGAGATATGATAGACTTATATACAAAATAGGACATGCATTTTTGGACATGACAAACATGGGAATTTGTTTCATTGACTATGATTTTTTTCTTAAAGGTTTGAGTTTTTCTTTGTCTCTTCCAATGTGGAGATGGTGGTATATGAGTGAGAAAAAAAAGAATGTCTCTTGATAAATCCACACTTGATTAATGGGAGGCAGAAAATGTAATATAAAGAATTTGATGTAATAGAGAGTGCAAAGAGAGCAAATGAAACTCAGACTAGAGAACAGTAAAGCATCACCCTGGCCCTCATGCCACACTCAACATTTTGCATAGAGCTATCCATAAATTAGATGCCTCATTATTCAATGAAGCTAATGTCTTTTTAGATGCGAAATTATAATTAGCAGCTTGATTAAATAAATATACATTTTAAAGAAGTAAATATTGTTATAATATTTAGGATATGAGTAAAAATGTACTGGTTTAAAAATGCAGGGAGGTGAAACTAATTTCACAGAATACTCTATGAATTTCCTTTATGCCATTAACATTTCTCTCTGCTAAAATATTACAAAACTTACAAGAAGTTCTGAACTCAATATTTTCTATATTGTACAGGTTTAATTGATGCTCCTGTTAGCAATATTAAATTATCATTTTATGATGTGAGATTACCAGAATTCAAAGTAGGCAACTTTCTCAATTTATAATCCTTTGGAATTTAATCAGTTTAAGAGTAAACATTGAGAAAGATTGAATATTTTCTTTTTCACCCATGGATTGGAATGAGGGTATTTTATTGGAGTTAATTTATTTTTCATTATTTTTGTTGAACCAAAGAGCCAAGTATTATGAAGCCAAAATGAAATAAAGTTGCATATAAAGGAGCCTATTTATTTGAAATATATATGTGTGTATATATATAACATTTGTACTTATCAATCACATTTAAGTCTAGCAAAAAATCAATGAAAAGTCTCTAAAATTTCCCACATTTATTGAAAAGACTTGAATTAAACTTCACATATATCAGTTTATTAGCTTGACCTGTCTTACTGCATACTTGTGTAATACAATGATTTAGTGTGCTTTGAAAAGCTCTATATTCTTTCATAAGTTCCTAGGGCTTAAGTAAAAAATTTGAGTATCAGGTCAACGATTTTCAAATGCTTCCTTCCTTCACCTTTCTGTCCTGAAATCCTCTGCAGTTGTTCATTGGATCCTGCATCCTGAATTGGTTGTCATCTAATCCAACACCTTCATTTTACATTTGAAGAAAGTAAGGTCTAAGAACATGAAGTTACTGTCCAGTGTCAAAGAAGTCAAAAAGGACCAGAGGTGGAACTTGATCCCAGGCCTAGTTATACAGGAATCAGTAATCTTTTCATTTTGTCTCCTGGGAAACTAGGAATCAAAGAACTCATGAGTATCCTTTGAAATTTAATAGAATTTGAGAATTAGAAGACACTTTAATGACTTATCTAGTCAAATATCCTCAAAAATAGTCAGTAAGCCTCTGATTCAAGACCTCCAACCTTTTGATTGTGCAGGTGATCTATTTATTTAATTTTCCTTCCAAATGAAAGACATTGCATACATACCTATTGAATTTAACCTCATTATATTCAGCCCAGTGCATTTTTCCAGTGGTGACAAATATACCATCAAATCCCTGAGAACCATATTTAAATATAAATGGGAAATATTTAACAAAAATAAATATACAATAGGACATAAATCTTGCTAATATATGGTTTTCTAATTTAAAATATTTCCCACAGGGATCCTTATGTGTGGTTTCCTGGCCTCTATTTATATTTCAGTTTTATATCATTGCTTTGTTTTATTAAGCTCCTTTAAGTTCTTGATTCAATTATCCAGACTCATTAAGATCTAAGTATGTAGTTCATCTGGGACACATGACATGAATTCATCTAAAGGATATATATTTTTTCTTACTATCTACTTACTTCATTTTGGTATTAAGTCACTATTATATATCTTTATTCTGATATTTCCAGTTTAAATGCAATTGTCATTGGTCAATAAGACAAAATTCAAATAAAAATTGAAAAGTTCTGTATTCTCTTTTTTCCCAGGTTTCATCATCTTATCTACTCAAAGCAAATCTTTTTTTTCCCTTCATTAATTTTCCTTTATCTCTCAACAGGAATCAGATCTTGCTTTCTTGGTATAAAGAACTTTGTTTTGAGGAAATTCCCTCTGTTTGGGAGATATTTTTATAGGATTGTTCAATCTTCATATCATCTGTTTACCTAACATTGGTGTCATCCTCTATATATTTATTTATAAAATGTAAATTGTTTGGAGAGTTCCCTGTGCATCCACATCACAAACTGGAACAGGTAATGGTTGTCTTCTGAAAGGATTCCCATAATTTCTGGCCACCAGTTCTTTTCTGGTACTGAGAATCAGATTCAAACATAAATTCTTTTCAAAGGATGAAATTATCACCAAGGTAGGTGAAGAAGTTATTAGTGAGCCCTTCCTTTTCCCCTCTAATATAATATTATGCACCTTTGCCAGGCTTGTGATATTTTCCACATCTATTTTCTCTTTCTCTCTAAATGAAGTAATATATTATAATTAATTTATGTGCTTATTTTGTGTGATAAATTACACTAAGCACTAGGGATAATTAACAATAGTGATAATAATAAAACCACAAAAATTTATATAGGGTTTTCAAAGCACGTTACATGCCTTATGTGATGTTCACAACAATTCAATAAGGTAGAGAGTATTGTTATATCATAATCACCTTACATGTGAAGAGATTAAGACCAAGAGTTTAAATGACTTACTTAGGGACTCACAGTCTTTAAGGCCAAATTCAAAACTCAGATCTTTCTTTTTGAATTCATCTAATAATATCAAAAATATAAATCCAGCAGGGAACCTCCCCTGAAGGAACTTATATTCCAATAGAACAAGGGTTCTTATTATGAATATTTGGACATTTAAAATTGATCATTCTTTTGTTGACTAGATTTCAATATAATTGATTTCCTCTGTTTACCTACATATGTTATTCTTTTGCATTTAAACATATCATTCCAAAAAGGGGATTTTAGGCTTTGTCACACTGTTAAAGGGTTTTATCACGTAAACACACACACACACACACACACACACACACACACACACACAAACATTTAAGAAACTATAAAATAGAGAGACCACACATATAAGAAAATAGAGGTTAGGGAGAGACACTTTGGTTCAGAAATTTAACTCACTATTTCTCAGAATAATGGCAACTTTGATTCGATTATGATTTTAGAAGTATAAAGGGGAAAGAGAAGTATCTATATGATGTGGTAAAAACTGCTGGTAAGGAAATAATTGGAAATTGAAGCCATGTCTTGAGCTAATCAGAAATAGGGGTTTGCTGGCTGAAATCTGAAATCTGAAATAGGCCTGCTCACCAATTTAGGAGGAAGAATGTAAGTTCAACAGATGAAAAGGATCACACCTTCAGGGCTCAATTCTTATTCTGGGCTGCAAGATATCTATAGTTAATCTTGGAATAAAGTGGTCAGGTGGTGGTCAGTATTATACAAAAATAACAAAACAAAATTTCTCTTTTATTTCAATTCATATTTGCTCAAATACTCTCTGTCCTGCTTTCCCATCTCGTCCTCAGATTTCCTCCCATAAGTACTCAAATCGATCTTATGTATCAGAGTAGATGTTAATTTGATTTAGAGCATCTTATTGAGTTATTTCTAAAATGTCTACCATTTCTTCCTCAGAAATCAATGTAGATTCATAAACTATAATTATTTTATTGGTGGTCTCTTTTAGCAAATTCACATGGCTATATCTTCATCAAATGTGACGATAGCTGCCACATTACTCTCTTCACTTGCCTTTTTCTTTTGAGTAAGTTCTGCCCAACCAGAATCAGGGTCCACTCATTGCTTTATAGGCTCACTTCATCAATATCTCTGACATGAACTTTGCTTTCTTTTCTTAGAACCTTTAATTCCTCTTTTTTGTTGTTGTTGCCAAATGGTAGACATTTATAAATAACCATTTGAAGTTCTAGTTTTTAACACTGATTTTTTTCTTGAATTTTGAGTTCCATGAAGTTCTCAGTGTCTTAACTGTGTCTCAACTCCTTTGCAATTACTTTCTAGTGTATGTAGTATTTATCTATTATATATTATGTTTGTATGCATAGGATGGAAATACAAAGACCTAAGAACTAAAGAGAAGTAAGGGACAGACCATGTCTGTCTGCTTGGTGTAATATATTATGCCTAATAGACACAGTCAGTCTCTTCTCCTTAATTCTTAGGTTTTTGTACTTCCATGACAGGACAGATAAATAGAAGAAAAAGGCAGGAGACCATAGAAAAGAGAAATTGAATTCAAAGATGAGATAAAAAAGGGTTAAATAGATAATAAATAAACATAAATGATGATGGGGCAGAGGGAGCAAGTATTACAAGGGGTTATTTAACATGTTAAATTAATCAGAACAATTCCACTGATGGAATTCAAATCCTTAGAAGGAGGAGTATATCTCTTTCTTTTGAGGGAGAAGGGACTACATATACCTTGGTTCTTATACAATGCCTTGTATATTCAAAATGATTGCAAAATTGAACAAAATTAATTAAAATAATGATTTTACATGAAGCTTTCTCTAGGTTAATAGATAGGAAATAACATTAAAGATTTGGCCAACACTTTCCAAATGGTTAGAATTCTAAATATATGGGGCAGCTAGGTGGTGCAGCGAGTAGAGCACCGACCCTGGAGTCAGGAAGACCTGAGTTCAAATCCAGCTTCAAACACTTGACACTCTTACTTGCTGTGTGACCTTGGCAAGTCACTTAACCCCAATTGCTTTGCCTTCCCCACTCCAAAAAAAGAGAGAAGAATTCTAAATATATGTGAAACAACTCTGGAAAAAAGAGGAATATAATCTATATTTTTCAAATTAATGTCCCTCATAATTTTCCTTCAGTAACTGTTGAGAACTCCCTCCAACAAAGTAGATTTATGTGCCAGAGTACCTATCTAAGATTTGAGAAATACGTCCTAGGTAGGTGGCTGAGGAACACAAAAGTCAAGTGATATGCCTGGTTGCCTAGCCATGGGAAGTGCCAGAAGTTACATTTATTTTCAGGACATCTTGACTCCAGGACCAGCACTCTGTCTAAACATCAAGTTATTATTTTTTAATTGCAATATCCCTGGCTTGAAGAATGTATGCCCTACAAATACACCACTTTCAATCAGGCTGCAGGACAGATAGCAGAGATCTCCGCTCTCCCATCATCATCCCATAATGCCAATGTATCACTCTACTTAACAACAAATATTTGGATGAGCAGCCAAATCCAATAAAGTAAGTTCAATGAAACTGCATAAAATGAGTGGGGTCACAGGGTCACATATTTAGAGCTAAAAGGAAAGATTGAGATAGTCTAACTCGATTCCCTGCAGAAACTGAGACCCAGAGATGTTAAGTGTCTTGTCCAAAGTGACACAAGCAGTAAGAGAAAAGTAAGGTTGAGATTCAGGTCCTCTGATATCAAAACCCATGCACTTTCCACCATACCATACTCTCCATTTGGTGGTTTTTCAAAAGTGTTATGGCTCAATCTTTGGTTACGGAATGACAGAAAGTTAAATGAAAATGCTTTGAACATCATTTAGTCTATTTTTTTCAATTCACAAATAAGGAAACTAAAATCCAGAAACATTAAATAATTAGTCCCAAATCCAGTTCAGCAATTCAGTTTGATATGGATTTAGTACTTGGCAAGAAGCAACCCTGTGGTTTGAGTCTAGGTCTCCTACTGGCCACATCATTATTATTTCCTCAGCAAGTAACAAGGGAGAATAAAGGCTTAAATTAATGACTTAAGGAATTTTCTTAATATCAGGATTTTCCAGTATTAAAGTCAGTGACCTAGACTTTTATTCAAGGGTCTCATGATTAAGATGGAAATACCAATAAAGTTGTAACTGTCTCTAATTATTTCTCCACAATAGTCAACAAAAATTAGTCTTTGGAAATGGAATTTTCTAGTAAATTTAAAAGAAATTCAGTGTCTAGGTTCTGAAGGAAAAAAAGACCTCTCCTATTCAAAGATTTTCTGAAACTATAACCTATTCATGTAAGGAGGGATGAATGTTGATTCCATAAAAGAAAACAATGTTGTATATGGGAAACTTTTCTTATTGTCAGACATTGGGATCAATTATGGGGGAGACTGCAGCATCTCTGGAAAAACATAAGTTAGAATGAGTCAGGATTAGAACTATGTCATTAGGTGAAGTTGCTTTCTAGCCTAGCCAAAGTATAATTCCATAATTTAATTAGTTTAAAAAAAGAACCTTGAATCCGCCCCACCCTCTCCATAGGTACTCCCATGTATCATTCTTCACTCTTGTTAATTTAATTGACCAGTCCATCTTTTTTATGAGCCAACATGTCATCTTATGGATGAATATTTCATACCATATCTAGTGCATAATTCAGCATTGATAATGTTAATGTAGATTATACCATAATCTTGCTTTTCCTTTACCATTCATTTTAAAATTTAGCATATTGTCTATTGTATCTGTTTAAGATATGTAAATTCATGAATAACTGTCTATTCAGCAGCATAGTTTTTGGCTAAGAGGGAGGTTTCATTCCCTTTGGTTTTCTTATATGAATTATTAGTCTGGATTCCTTAAAGTGGTTGCATAACTTGCTTTTACAGGTACATAACAATATTCGGTTGCATGATGCAATTAGCATAATGTCATCCACAGAATTAATCATCTATCTGTGATGTCAAGCTTGAAATGAATCCATGTAACCACATATTGATATAGAAAACCACACATTTACATTATCTGTGTTATATTGTATTTTTAAATTTATTTTGATAAATGATTCCCAACACCATTTTAATCTGGTTTAGGCAGCATCCAGGCATTTTGCTGATGGAGAGTTTGACACTTCTAATCTAAATAACTTTATAATCCATAGACAATCTATTTTCAATTCTATTTTTTTGCACTATCCTTGGGAGTAAAAACCTTCTTTATTATGTAGCCTGACATAAATATTTTCAAAATACATTCCAAAAATCTATCCATACTAAAATGCAGTGATAATGATAATAATTCACTTAGGGTTTATAAATGTCCTTTTTTTCCAACTGCCCTGAAAGGTCCAGGATAAATAATTTTACCTCATTTGAAGGAAAACATAATTGAAGTTTTGAGTTGATGGTATATGTCTATGATCACACAACTAATTGTGAGAGACAAGATCCAAATCCAGGTCCCCTGACTTAAAGTCCTATTGACTTTCCAACAGAGCAAACTCCCTTGATTACCAGTAATTGGACAAAAAGCCAAGCAAAAAGACAAATAAGTAAAATGTATACCTAAATAAATAGACAAAGTAATAATTTCATGAAAACAGTAAGGGTGATTAATCCTCTATCTGTAAGAAGCCATTTTAGAACACCTGTCTGACTGACTTAACTCCCTTTTTTCTATTACAATATTGGAATTTCCAGGTCTATATAATATATACTGGGGCTCACCTTCCTTCATGGACATAATAACCTTCAAGAAGGTTAAAATAATAGTAACAAAAATAACAATAACCACCTTTACTATTATACAATACTAATGATACTAGCAATGTTATCCATGAATAATAATAATATCTAACATATATATAGCTCTTTAAGGTTTTCAAAGTGTTTTACATGTATTATTTATCACAATAATTCTGTGAGATAGCTGGATATTCTGATTATTCCCATTTTACAAATGAGAAAATTGGGGTTGAGAGTAAATAAGTGATTTGGCCACCATCACAAGGCTAATAAATATCTAAGTCATCATTTGAATTCAGTGCTTTCTCATTTCAAACATGGCATTTTATACACTGGCCTACATAGGCATTCTATATCACCAGCCACATTCCTATCTCACCACCACTGTGTTTCCAGTTTGCTTCCCTCCTTTATGGGCCTTGAATGATGTGAGGTCAGAATATGTAAAAGTGGTATAGGTTCTCAACATTATTTTAAATTTACATAGAATTAGCTATACTTTGAGTACTAGCATCAAGGCAGAATCATTAAAACAAACAAACAAACAAAAATATTGATAAGAATGTGTCTTCAATCTAAATCATTCTGTCAGCAACTGAACATGTAGATCATCACATCACATTGCAACCACTCATCTATATGCTATCAATCGTTTCTACCTGGTTTAAGAAAATACTATGCAAACTCATTTTAAAGCAATTTAGTAAGTTATTTCTCCTTGTGCATAAAAATATATATTTTTAAACCTTGGCCTCAAACAGGTAAATCTGTTTGGAAGAAATCAAAATAATTAATGTACACCAATTTATGAATTCAGGTATCCATGTGCTTCATGAAAACATAAGGGTCTTCTATGATTATTAGTAGAAAAAAATGACTAAAATCAGTCTACACTAGAAGGAAAATACATTGAAAAAATGAAATTTTACAGAGGAAAACATTACAGCCATACCAGATGGAAAACAGGGGTCTCATTCAGACATAATTTAGGAAGGAATAAAGTTTTCAAATAAAACTTTAATGATGGAATGCCATAGTCTTATTGGGTATGAGGATAATGAGCATGGGAAAAGGAGGAAAAATGGATAGTGTGTTCCAGTGATAGAAAATGATCACAGAAACTTCCACATAGAACAAAAATGAGTAGCTCACTCAAGGGAAATTCATGTCATATGCTCTCAAAACCAGGAAAAAGTCTAGACAGATACTTAGAGTTACTGGATTTGTGTTTAAAATTCTATGAAGACATAATTAGAAAAATGTAGATTTGAACCACTTAACAGTGACCTTGTATATATTATTCTTCAACATTTTTTATGAGGCCACCACATGTTTAATGAGATGAGAATTTAAATCATTGATGAGTTTTCACTTACTTTTTGTGTTAGAGGCAAATAAAGCGCCAACATCCAAACTATTCCTTTTGAATGCATGGTAGTACTGCTAAAGTTGGTTTTTCTAACCATCACCATATCTGATCATTTTTAATGATGGTAAGATAATTATCTTCAAAACTAAAATTAAGATTCATCAAGAGAAACATGGCTTCCAAATAATGGAAAGATAAGTAGCAGAGAAGAAACCATGCAAAATCATTAACATATAATATACAATACAGTAAACATTAAATATTATACTTTGGAGGATATTGGGAGGACATCACAATATTAATGAAGTGTGAAGGAACTTTAGAGATCACAAAAACTCATTGGTTTTATTGAATAAGAGGATGACAGGGGCTATAGCAGTCATATAATCCAATCCTTTAAAAACCATAAACAGTAACTCATAGACCCAAGGTCACATAAACAGTGGTAAATGGCAGAAACAATATTGAAAACCAGACCTTCTGACTCTGCCACCAGTACCATTTCTATGTGCCATGCAGATTACTTCCCCAATATTAGTTGGTTGAGTGCAGAAGGCAAACAATATGTCAGTTATGTAGTTAAGAGTTGTGACTTTGGAGTCTTTGTATCCTTAATGGTCTCAAATTCTGGCCAGTTATTTCACTCTTAATCTTCAATATCCTAAGAACTGTAATAGTTTCTAACACTTTCTATTAGCCATTTGCATATTTTTATATGCAATAGAGATGTGACTTTGCTATTGTTAATGTTGGAAAAACTAGGTTGTGGAATAACTGGTTTCTTTCATGTGTAAGAGAAAGAGAAGTAGGGATAGTAGGAATAACAGTAGTAGTAGCTACTTAAGCATTTGGGTAGTATTTTAACATTTCCAAAGCACTATACTATAAGCCTTTTATCCTCAGTGCAACTGCGGGATGCTATTATGGCTATTTTATTAGGAAACAGAGGCTGAGAAAATGTTACTTGCTCACATTAGCATCTGAGATCTGAACTCAGGTCTTCCTGACTTCAAGTCTACACTTATTCGCTGTTCCACTCTATCCACAGCTCAAATTGAATAAAACTTCGTGATCATGTCTTCTCATTATTTTATTCTCCACTTTGACCCTAGAAAGAACTATGCAAAAAGAGAAGAAAAGAGTAATTTAAAAAGAAATCTTGAGAACAATTTGCATCCATTCAATGGTGAAACAGTTGGATTAAAGATATCACAAGGATTGTCACATTGTTGGTCATTCTTTCATCTTATTCAAAACACTCTGTATCTGTTCATCTCTATATCATATGTTCCTGTGGTTGTTGATTACTGAAATGACAGGTTTTACTACGTTATTGTCCAACTTGTCCTTGGATTGATATCATTTGATAAAGTGGGAGGAGACTTGGAATAACTGACCAGGAGGACAATATTTGACAATGACATATAAGGGTCAAATTTCTCCAATGGGAACACAAGGGCTTAAGAATTCCATTGAAAATAAGGGTAATGAGGAATCCAATTGAAAAAAAATGTCTTGTCTCAAACTTTATATTGTCAGGTTAGATTCTCTATGTGGTTTCTTAAACATTTGAATTATTAGCCATATGGCATACTTTTGGAGTAAGATCATATTGCGATTATTTAATGTATGTGTGCTTTCACTGATCTGGTATACTTACAGGGATGTAGATCAAAACCTCTGCTCTCCCAACCCCCACTTTAGTGCTTTCTCAGTTTGTGTGGCCCTTGTATATGTTCTTCTTTATATTTACAAGTGGGTGGTGGTCTATCCAACATTCTGTAATGATTTTTATAGATATCCAAGCATTGAGTCATTACAAATAGATTATATGATCATAAGTCTAGAGCTGGAAGTCACCATATATTTCTACCAACACATGAGTTCTAAGGGTTGTCTATCCAACTCTGCATCATATAAAGGGCATTTTTCATCTAACCTTTTTTTGTTTCTTCTTTTGAATAGGTAGGGTAAACACTTTAAAAAATATTTTCAGATCTAAATTATCTCCTGCCTTTTATCCATCCCCTACCTATTAAAAAGTCAAGAAATATGATATCCATTATATATATATATATATATATATATGAAGTCATACAAACGTATTTTCACATTAGTTGTTTGAGTTTTTTAAAATAAAAATAAAGTGAAAACTGTACTTCCATGTGCACTCACTTAATGAGTTCTCCCTTTAGAGGTGTATAACACTTTTGATCATGAGTTCTTTGGAACTGTCCTGGATTATTGTATCAATTGGAGTAGGTGAGTCTTTCACAATTGATAATTCTTATATTATTGTTGTTATTGTGTATATTTTCATAATTCTGTTCACTTCATTTTGCCTCAGTTTATTGTATCACAACCATATATAACAACTTGTTGACCCATTCCCAAATTTATGGGCATTCCCTCCATTTACAATTCTTTGTCAACACAAAAAGAGCTGCTATAAGTATTTTCAAATCTATAGGTCAGGTACATTTTCTTTGATCTCTTTGGGATACAGATCTAGTCACAGTATTGCTGAGTCAAGCATATGCACAGTTTTATAGTCCTTTGGGCATAGGTCCAAATTGTTATTCAGATGCTTGGACCAGTTCATAATTCCATCGGTAGTGCGTTTTTGAATCTATTATTTCCACATCCCTTCCTGCACTTGTCATATCCTTTTTCTGACATGTTAGCCTAGCTGATAGGTATGAGGTGTACCATAGTATTATTTAAATTTGCATTTATCTAATCATCAATGATCAAGAGCATTTTATATGACTTTCAATAGCTTTCATTTCCTCTTATAAAACTCCCTGTTCATATCATTTAATCATTTATGAATTGGAAAATGAGAATTTTATCAGATAAACTTGTTGTAATTTTTCCCCAGGTTCCTAATTTCCTTCTAATTTGGGGTACATTGGTTTTGTTTGTGCAAAAACTTTTAAAAAATCAATGTAGTCAAAATTATCCATTTTAACTCCTGTGATCCCCTTTATCTCTTATGGGATCATAAACTCTTCTCTTTCCCGTAAATCTGATAGGTGATTTTCTCCATATTCCCCTAAATATTTTATTGTGTCACCCTTTATGTCTGAATCATGTTCCCATTTTGATCTTCTATTGGCATGTGGTTTGAGATGCTGATCTGTGATAATTTCTGCCATATTGCTTTCCAGCTTTTTTCAGCAGTTTTTGTTGAATAGTGAGTCCTTGTCCCCAAAACTTGGATCTTTTTGTTTCTTCATTGCTATATTGCTGTTGTCACTTACTTCTATATATTGTGTACCTAATTTATTAAATTATTCAATCTCTTTATTTCTTATGCAGTACCAGATTGTTTTGGTGATAACCATTTTGTACTGTAGTTTGAGATCTGCCTTTTTCATATTTTTTTCATGGATTCTCTTGACCTTTTGTTACTTCATATGATTTTAAATGTATCTTGATTTAAAATATATTTCTTTGGTAGTTTGATTGGTATGGCACCAGAAAAGCAAATTAATTTAGGGAGTATTGCAATTTTTATTATATTAGCTTGGCCTCTTCATCCATCTATTTAGATCTATCTTTATTTGTAAAGAGGCAAGGAAGTAACATAATAAAAATGCATAATAAAAATGAAGGACACACATCATGCAACTGAATTAAAATTTCAAGAGGCTGCTAGTTGGCATATTGTGTTGTTGTTTGTGTTGTTGTTCAGTCATTTCAATTGTTTCTGAATCTTTATGACCCCATTTGAGGTTTTCTTGGCAAAGATATCGGGCAGGTTTGCCATTTTCTTTTCTAGTTCATTTTGCAGAAAAGAAAACTGAAGAAAACAGGGTGAAGTGACTTGCCAAGAGCCACATAGCTACTAAGTGTGTGAGACCAGATTTGAACTCAAGAAGGTGAGTCTTTCTGACTCTAGGCCTGACATTCTAATCATTCTGCCTCTTAACAAGACCTGAGTTCAAACCTTTCCTCAGACATTGCAAGCTATGTTACTCTGGACAAATCTTTTAGTCACTCTCAGTTACAATTTATTTATCTTTAAAGTGAAAATAACAATAGAGTCTAATTTACCAGAGTGTGAAAATTATATAAAGTAACACACATGCAACTCTTTTAAAACTTTAAAGCTTTAGTAAAGCTCTGTTTCTGCTACATTTTACCTGAAAAACCTTAGGCATATCAATCAACCCTATTGACTTTTGTCTTCTGAAAGAAAAAGTGTGGGTTGGACAAGATGGCTTATAAGGTTCCTTCCTATTCTAAGTAAATATTCTAATAAGATTTTCATTCTATGTACTGCCCCTCTTCTATGCCCTGAAAACTTCTTCTAAATTGTAAGATTTCTTTATTATGATTGTGGCACAACCCAGTAAAGGAAGCAAAAAGCTTCATTCCACTTAGGATTGTGATTTCATGAGTTATGAACCTTCTAATAATTGGCTCTCACAGTAAAGTCTTATTTTCATGCTTCGTATTAGCAGTTCCTGTTTTTTAAAGACATGATTAGCATCTTTGCAGATTGTTCTTTTGCATTTGTCATTTTATGAGATTATCAAAAAAATGGCCAGCCAATGAAAAAAGATTTCAAAAGAAAGGATACAGAAGCACTATATATTATGGTTGACAGCTTAGCAGATTGAATAATTTTATTAGGAATAAGGAAAGCAAGGTTAAAGAAACAACATTATCTAACTTTATTTACCGAGATTTTTTAAATAGAGGAAATATGTTTATGAAAAATTATGGAGGAGGAGAGTGAAAAGAGGAAAGAGAAGTCTAGGTGATTTGTATAGCATGGAAAAAGAACAATGTTCATGGAATACTTTTGAAGAAATTGTTAATGTATCGTAAAATAATATTTAAAAGAAGCTATGTACAAAGGTTTTCCAAAATCACTAAAATGCTATTTTTAAAGGAAGAAAAAATTTTGAATGGAGATGCAAAAATGCTTATACTTCCCCCCCCCACACACTTTTCCTTTATTCTATCACATGAAAGCTTGATGGAGAACATGGTATGACCATCAGAGAGAAATGAAAGCAGAAATATAAATATAGGTATGTTGACTCCTATAATATTTGAGGTGTATTAGCCTCTGTTTCACTGGGAAGATGCTTATGAGCAATACATGAAATCAAGGAGAACCAAGACTTCTACTCTGGTTTTCCTCAATGTGGTACTTAGATTCTTCCCACAGAGTTAATTTTATTGACAAGAGGGAATACAAGAGAGCCAGGTAAAATAAGACCTGTTGTTATGACAGAGTTGGACAGCTCTAAAGAATGTGATTTACTGGATGGATTTATTTGTGTTCCTTTGGACTGTATAAGCCACTAGTTAGAGACTTGTGCTTCAGGCTGTGCTATAACTTTCTCCAAATGAATCTTGTATGCTGACTATATAAAATTCTTCAGAAATAGTGATTCTGGGTTACAAAGTCAATGACAACCATACTTTTGATAGGACTATTTGAAACTAGGAAATGGTTTTATAAAAATAATGGATAAATCATTGGCTTATTTGATTTAAACAAAATAAAGAAAGAAGGGAATGAAATTACTAGTATCAAAAATGAAAAGAATAAATGCACCATCAATGAAGTTGAAATTAAAGCAATTATTAGTAGCTTTTTAAATTAATTATATGCTGAAAATCTGACAATCTAAGTGAAATATATGAATTTTTTAAAACTACAAATTGTTCAGATTAACAGAAGAGGAAATAGAATACTTAAATGAACCTGTCTTAGGAAAAAAAAATGAACAAGCCATCAATGAGCTTCCTACAAAAAAATCCCAGTATCAGATGAATTTACAAGTGAATTTTACCAAACATTTAAAGAACAATTAATCCCAATACTATATGAACTATTTGGGAAAAAATGTAAGCAAAGGAGTCCTACCAAATTTATTTCATAAAAGAAATATGGTGTTGATACCTAAACCTGGAACAGCAATAACAGAGAAGGAAAAATCGATACAATTTTTTTTTAAATAAAATAATCTGGAACTGGATAAGAAAATGTAATTTTATTGCATAATTTTATGAAAAGGGAACATTTAATGTCTCTGATTTTCATCATTTGGTTATAAGGATTTTATGCCTTAATACATGGAAAATTAAAAAAAAAGTACATGGAAAAATTTTGTGGAGGTTTCATGTACAACTAAGCAATAGATGTATTACTTTGTATTTCCATTGAGTTTTCTACAGACTTCTATGATGTCTAATTTTTCCAAGATTCTATTCATCTCCTTGAATTCTTTTTTTTTTCATTTAGTATGGTTAGATTTATCTAACTTGGAGAAGGGAAACAATTAAAATTTTAAAATCTATATTCTCCTGTAATTCATTTATTTTTCATTTAAGAATTTGGTTCTTTGCTACTTGGTGTTTATATCTTTAGTATTTCCACAACTTCATTGTTTGTAGTTCTATTGAGCAAAATGTAGTTTCCCACCTTATCTCTTTTAATTAGAAATTTTTTTTTTGCTTTTTTTGGCAGAGATCATGATTTCTACCCCTACTGTTTCCCTCCCCTTCAAATGAAGCATAAAAGATTCTTAGCCACCTCCTTATTTTAGCTCTGTGTGGCTCTCAATAATGAAATTAAGAGAAATCATATGATTATCCCAATAGATACAGAAAAAAAAACACACTTTTGACAAAATATAGCATCCATTCAAATGAAAAACACTGGAGAGCTTAGGAAAAATGGAACTTACCTTAAATTAAGTAGTATTTATCTTAAACCATCAGTCAGTACTATGAGTAACAGTGATAAGGTAGAAGCCTTTTTAATAAGAAGAGGGGTGAAGCAAGGATGCTCACTATCACTTCTATTATTTATTATTGTACTAAAAATGTTAGCTATAATAATAAAAGAATAAAAATAATTTAAAGGAATTAAAATAGTTCGAGGAATCAAAACTATCACTCTTTTCAGATGATATTTTACTTAGGAAATCCTAGAGAATCACCTAAAAAAACTTTTGAAATTATTAACAACTTTACCTAAGTTGAAGTATATAAAATAAAGCCACATAAATCATCAGTATTTTTGTATATTAACAACAAAGTCCAGCAGCAAGATACAGAAAGAGAAATTCCATTTCAAATATCCATAGACAATATAAGACACTTGGGAGTCTATCTGCCAAGACAAATCCATGAACTATATGAACACAACTATAAAACAGTTTTCACGTGAATGAGGTTACATCTAAACCATTGGAAAAAAATATTATCATGGGTAGGCCAAGCCAATGTAAGAAAAATGGTAATTCAACCTAAATTAATCTATTTATTCAGTACCATAACAATCAAACTATCAAAAATATTTTCTGGAGCCGGAAATAATAATGCCAAAATACATCTGAAAGAACAAAAGCTCAAGGATATCAAGGGAATCAATGGAAAACATGTGAAAGAAGATGGCCTAGCTGTACCAAAGCTCAAACAGTATTTTAAAGTGGTAATTATCAGAACAATCAGATACTAGATATGAAATAAAGTGGTGGATAAGTGGAATGAATTAGGTTCAAATTATATTATAGTAAATGACCACAGTAATCTAATATATGATAAACCCAAAGATCCAAACTTGTAACACAAACTTATTATTTGACAAAAACTGCTGGGAAAACTGGAAAATAGTATGGTAGAAACTGGGTAGAGTTTCACACCTTATACCAAGGTCCAAAGGGGTACACAATTTATACATAAATGGTGATAATGTAAACAAATTAAGAGAGCATGGAGTGATTTATCTGTCATACTTATGGATAAAGGAAAAATTAAGGACCAAAGAAGATACAGAGAGCATTATAAAATTTAAAAGAGATAATTTTGATTATATAAAATTAAAAAGGGTTTTGTACAAGGCCAATACAATCAAAATTATAAAGAAAGCAGCAAACTCAGGGGACAGGGTGCAACAAATATCTCTGATAAAACCTCCTTTCTAATATATGTAGAGAACTGCATCAAATAAAAAAAAATGCAAGTCATTCCCCAACTGATAAATGGTGAAACAATATGAACAAACACTTTTCAGACAAAGAAATAGCTTTATGAAAACATGCTCTAAATCACAATTGATTAGAGTAATACAATTAAAAATATCTTTGAGGCACCACCTCATACCTATCACATTGACAAATATGACAAAAAAGGAAAATGATAAATACTGGAGGAGATGTGGGACATTAGTGGAATAAGGAAATTAATGCATTGTTGATGGTGTTGCAATTGATTTAACCATTCTGGAGAGTAATTTGGAATTATACCCAAAGAACTATAAAACTGTGAACACTATATGATCTAGCAGAACCACTGGTAGGTCTATATCCCAACCAACGATGATCCCTCCCCCAAAAAAGGAAGGAAAAAAATTTATTCATGCAACAATATTTATATCAGCTCTTTTTGTGGTGGTTAAGAATTGGAAGTTGAGGGAATGCTCATCAATTGGGGAATAGCTAAACAAGCTGTGATATATGAGTGTAACAGAATATTATTGTGTCATAAGAAATGGCTAGCAGGATTATTTCAGAAAAACCTGGAAAGACTTGTCTGAACTGATGAATAGTAGAGTGAACAGCACCATGAGAATGTTGTACACACTAAAGGTAATATTGCTCAATGAAGAACTGTGAATGACTTAGCTATTCTCAGCAATACAATGGTCCAAAACAATCCCAAAGGATTGATGATGAAGCATATTATCTTCCTCCAAAGAAAGAAATGATATTATTTGAATAGAGAATGAAGCATGCTATATTTCACTTTCTTTCTTTCATTTCTTTCTTTTTTTGAGTCTTCTTGTACAAAATGATTAATATGGAAATGTTTTACATAATTGCACATACATAAACTGTACCTAATTGCTTGTTCTCTCAGGGAAATGGAGAAGAGGGAGTGACAGAATTTAGAAGTCCAAACCTTAAATAAAAATGTAAAAAAAAAAAAAGAATTAACTGCTAATAGGCAGAAGGGAAAGATCAATGGATTAGCTAAAATACCACAGATCTTATCAAATGCATATTAAAAGAATAATGCTTAATAAATCTTTTGAAAATTAAAGAAAAATAAACCATTAGGAGAATATTTACATATGAAAAAGATGGGCTGATCCTTCCTAATACTGAATTACCAATGAATTCTGTTAAACAAAAGGCAGTTCAGGCTGGGGATGCAATGTCAGTTAATGTATTTAGAATGGATTTCAATAGTAATTTAAAGGAAAGAACATTTAGAAGATCTGGCGGGTTGGACCATTAAGAAAGAAACTATCCATCCATTCAAACTTCAGCATTTATGAAGTTTATTTACATACATAAAAGTGTGCTTGAATGGAGGATGAAAGAAAATGACAGCGTATTTCAAAGTGCTTCAAATCTCAGAAGGCAAAAAACAAATAGAAAAAAAACAGAGGGTGGATATAGCACATGAAGACAATACAGAAACAGGAATTGCTGATTTGGCAGGATAATTCTATATTCATAAAAGTAAGATTCAGCAGGAATTCTATTTCCCCTATGCAAGGAGAGTACTAGGATTACCATGGTTTATGCTGCTGATTTGGTAATCTGATCATCCATGCTAACTGGGCCAATTAGCTTAGGATCAAAGTCCAGAGGTGGGGAACCCGAGGATTCAAGGCCACATGTGGCCTTCTAGGTTCTTTGGTGAGGCCTTTTGATTTAGTGCATGTTTTATAAAACAAATCCTTTAATTAAGGAGATTTGTTCTATGAAGTTTGGATTCTGTCAAAAGACTGCACTTGAGGACCTAGAGGACCAAAAGTGGCCTCAGGGCCATAGGGCCCCTACCCCTGAAAGACTATAGAAGAGAAGACTGTGGAAACCCTGAGGCTACTTGAATATATTAGTCTTCTAGAGTACAAATAAATTAGGTTTACCTGAAATAATATTTCCAGTGTAGTTAACTTTGTCAACTGGCCTGATTCTGTAGTTGCCAACCAGTTATATGGAGGGATATAGTAGAGTTGGTGAGGACTTTCATGATAAGGAAATAATTCCTTGTGGTATAGAGAAGTTATGTCTCCTTGCTCTACACTAAATAAATATTTACCTTGAGTTTGGAGTCAGTATACTTGATGGCCACCAATTTATTAATATAAAGAGTCAGGGGATTATATTTCCTGCAATTCATCAGGAAACTGGAGCACATCCTTCTGCAAGAAGTGATCCCCATGGCCTAAGGGGGACCAATAGGAAGACAGCATGCACTTGAAGTCTTCAAGCAAAGTTTGAATTAGTATTTGGTTATGGTATGGATAAGCAGGTTATTTTTCAGAAACTGATTTGAGTAGATCACTTATGATGTTCCTCTCAACAACTCAGTTCTGTGATTCTGTAATCTTTTTTTTTAATTTAAATTTATTTATTTGACATATTTAGTTTTCAGCATTGATTTTCACAAGAGTTTGAATTACAAATTTTCTCCCCATTTCTACCCTCCCCCCCCACTCCAAGATGGCGTATATTCTGGTTGCCCTGTTCCCCAGTCAGCCCTCCCCTCTATCACCCCCCTCCCCTCTCCTCTCCTTTTCCCTTCCTTTCTTGTAGGGCAAGATAAATTTCTACGCCCCATTGCCTGTGTATCTTATTTTTTAATTGCATGCAAAAACTTTTTTTTGTTTGTTTTTGAACATCTGATTTTAAAACTTTGAGTTCCAAATTCTCTCCCCTCTTCCCTTCCCACCCACCCTCCCTAAGAAGTCGAGCAATTCAACCTAGGCCACATGTGTATCATTATGTATAACCCTTCCATAATACTCATGTTGTGAAAGACTAACTACATTTTGCTCCTTCCCAACCCATCCCGCTTTATTGAATTTTCTCCCTTGACCCTGTCCCCTTTCCAAAGTGTTTGTTTTTGATTACCTTCACCCCCATTTGCCCTCCCCTCCATCATCCTCCCCCTTTTATTTTTTTTTCTTCCTCCCTCTTCTTTCCTGTGGGGTGGAGGGGAAGGTAGTTTGAGTAGTTTTACAAATGGTCAGTGTGGCTGTAACAAGGGTTGTATTCATGATACAATGACCCAATTCCTACTTTAAGGGAAATTGAGTTGTCTTACTTTGAATGAATATTGGTCACAGGATCAATGATTTCTATTACTCCAAAGACAGACTGCTGCATTCCTGCTAGAGTCTTGAATCAAGGTAATTTAGGGAAAGGGGGTGACTAACATATTCTTCACTGTGCATATGTAATTCCAAGGGAGTTGTATTACAAAATGAGAAGTATCCCTAAATGCTTACATGAATAAAATAGGGAAAAAGGAGATCAATGATCTGGGCATACAGCTGAAAAAGCCAGAAAAGGATCAAATTGAAAACCCCCAATTAAATACCAAATTAGAAATACTGAAAATCAAAGGAGAAATTAATAAAATTGAAACCAAGAAAACTATTGAATTAATAAATAAAACAAAGAGCTGGTTTTATGAAAAAAACAATAAAATTGATAAACCTTTGGTCAATTTGATTAAAAAAAAAGAAGAAAATCAAATTACCAGTATCAAAAATGAAAAGGGTGAGTTCACCTCTAATGAAGAGGAAATCAAAACAATAATTAGGAATCATTTTGCCCAATTGTATGCCCATAAATTTGACAACCTTAGAGATATGGATGAATAACTACAAAAACATAAACTGCCCAGGTTAACAGGAAAGGAAGTAAAATTTCTAAATAACCCCATCTCAGAAAAAGAAATTGAGCAAGCCATCAATGAACACCCTAGGAAAAAATCTCCAGGGCTAGATGGCATTACATGTGAATTCTATCAAACATTTAAAGAACAACTAATTCCAATACTTTGTAGACTATTTGGGAAAATAGGTGAAGAAGGAGTCCTACCAAATTCTTTTTATGACACAAATATGGTACTAATACCCAAACCAGGTAGAGTCAAAACAGAGAAAGAAAAATATAGCCCAATTTCTCTACTGAATATTGATGCAAAAATTTTAAATAAAATATTAGCAAAAAGATTGCAGCAACTTCTCATGTGAATAATACACTATGACCAGGTAGGATTTATTCCAGGAATGCAAGGCTGGTTCAATATTAGGAAAACTATTAGTATAATTGACCATATCAACAACAAAACTAGCAGAAACCATATGATCATCTCAATAGATGCAGAAAAAGCCTTTGACAAAACACAACACCCATTCCTATTAAAAACACTAGAAAGCATAGGAATAAATGGAACCTTCCTTAAAATTATAAATAGCATCTACCTAAAACCATCAATAAGCATTATTTGTAATGGGGATAACCTAGAGGCATTCCTAATAAGATCAGGGGTGAAACAAGGATGTCCATTATCACCCCTACTATTCAATTTGGTACTAGAAACATTAGCTGTAGCAATAAGAGAAGAAAAAGAAATTGAAGGAATTCGAATAGGAAAAGAAGAAACTAAATTATCACTTTTGGCAGATGATATGATGATTTATTTAGAGAATCCTAGAGAATCAAGTAAAAAACTACTTGAAATAATAAACAACTTTAGCAAAGTTGCAGGATATAAAATAAACCCACATAAATCCTCAGCATTCCTATACATTATTGACAAAGCCCAACAGCAAGAGATAGAAAGAGAAATTCCATTCAAAGTTACTGAAGGCACTATAAAATATTTGGTAGTCTATTTGCCAAGACAAACCCAGGGCCTATATGAACATAACTATGAAACAGTTTTCACATGAATAAAATCAGATCTAAATAAATGGAAAAATATCAGTTGCTCATGGTTAGGCTGAGCTAACACAATAAAAATGACAATTTTACCTAAATTAATCTATCTATTCAGTGCCATACCAATCGAACTACCAAAAAATTATTTTACTGAGCTGGACAAAATAATAACAAAATTCATCTGGAAAAACAAGAGGTCTAGAATATCTAGGGTATTAATGAAAAGAAGTGCTAGAGAAGGTGGCCTAGCCATACCAGATATTAAACTGTACTACAGAGCAGCAGTCATCAAAACTACCTGGTACTGGCTAAGAAACAGAGGTGTGGATCAGTGGAATAGGATAGGAATACAAGATGGAGAAGTCAACAACTATAGCAATCTACTCTTTGATAAACCCAAAGAGGCCAGCTTCTGGGCTAATAATTCACTATTTCACAAAAACTGTTGGGAAAATTGGACAATGGTAGGACAGAAACTGGGCATAGACCAATATTTTACACCATATACCAAAATAAAGTCAAAATGGGTTCATGATTTAGGAGTAAAGGCTGATACTATAAGTAATTTGGGAAAGCAAGGAATAGTTTATTTATCAGATTTATGGAAAAGTAAAGAATTCATGACCCAACAAGAGATAGAGAGCATTACAAAATGCAAAATGGATAATTTTGATTATGTCAAATTCAATGTTTTTGTACAAAAAAAGCCAATGCAACAAAAATTAGGAGGGAAGCAGAAAATTGGGAGAAAATCCTTACAACTAGTATCTCTGATAAAGGCCTCATTTCTAAAATATACAGGGAACTGAGCCAAATATATAGGAATACAAGCCATTCCCCAATTGAGAAATGGTCAAAGGATATGAACAGGCAGTTTTGAGAGGAAGAAATTAAAGCTATCGATAGGCATATTAAAAAATGCTCTGGATCACTACTGATTAGAGAAATGCAAATCAGAACAACTCTTAGATACCACATCTCTCCTGTCAGATTGGCTAAAATAACAAAACAGGAAAATGATAAATGCTGGAGAGGATGTGGGAAAGTTGGAACATTGTTACATTGCTGGTGGAGTTGTGAGATGATCCAGCCATTTTGGAGAGTAATTTGGAACTAGGCCCAAAAGGCCACAGGAATGTTCATACCCTTTGACCCAGCAATACCACTTCTAGGGTTGTATCTCAAAGAAATCACACAAGCGGGAAAAGGACCCATATGTACAAAAATATTTATAGCGGCTCTTTCTGTGGTAGCCAAGAATTGGAAATCAAAGGGATTCCCATCAAT
The DNA here is from genome assembly GCF_011100635.1 of Trichosurus vulpecula. Classification (NCBI taxonomy): domain Eukaryota; kingdom Metazoa; phylum Chordata; class Mammalia; order Diprotodontia; family Phalangeridae; genus Trichosurus; species Trichosurus vulpecula. The sequence continues at coordinate 232,345,460 of NC_050577.1, read as the reverse complement.
TGAGGAATGGCTGAACAAGCTGTGGTATATGAAGTTAATGGAATACTATTGTGCCATAAGAGATGGGGATGATAGCGACTTCAGAACAACCTAGAAAAACCTACATGACATAATGCTGAGTGAGCAGAGCAGAGCAAGGAGAACATTGTACACCACCACAGATATATGGATTCTGTGAGGACCAACCCTGACAGACTTCGCTCTTCTCAGCAACACAAGGTGCAGGGACAACTCCAAAGGACTCACGATGGAGAATGCTATCTACATTCAGAGAAAGAACTATGAAGTTTGAATGCAGATTGAGGCACACTTCATGCTCGCCTTTTTCTCTTCTCTTTTGTTTTTGTTTTCGGTTTTTTTTTTTGGTTCTGTTTCTTCTTTCTCATAATTTATTCCATTGGTCATAATTCTTCTCTGCAACTTGACTAGTGTATAAATTAATTCAATACAAAGTTATATGTGGTAGTTATATGAGATTCCATGCCATCTTGGGGAGGGAGGAGGAAGGGAGGGGAGAAAATCTGGAACTCAAAATTATGTAGAACCATCTGTTATAAACTAAAAATAAAAAAAAAAGCCTAACCTAAAAAAAATGAGAAGTTCAAATCAAGCAAAAATATTTTCTGTGAATCAGTTAATCAATCAACAAGAACTTATTAAATGATTCCTAGGTGCCAAGGCACTACGCCAGCACTATGCTGAAATACAAAGCAAATCCTCTGCCCTAGAGCTTAAAGTGGGAGGTGATGAGATACAATGGAAAGAATGATGGCTTCAGAGTTAGAGGAGCTGGCTTCAAATTATGTCCCTTCAATACTGTTTGAGTTACATTAAATAAGAGTCCCTGAGCCTCAGTTTTGTCATCTGTACAATAAATGGATTGGAAGAGATGACCTCTAAGATCCTTTAGAATGCAAAATCTATATGGGTGTATTCAAATATGCAGATACCAATTCCCTTTATGTAAATACATGACGGTACAATGAAGGCAGCAGGAATGATTGGAGTACCCTGGAGAACAAATCATCCTTTTGTGGGAAACTTAGGAAGAAAAATATTATGAATACATGTTCTTGGAGTGCTGGACATGAGAAGATTAAGCTCTGTGATATAGAAGATAAGCTATTAATTCTGCTGCATAGCTGACACTGAGGATGGTGGCTGGCCAACAGCAGTTGTTTGTAAATACATTGTTAACTACATGGCACAAGAATGAGCAGAAGGATGATGTCAATGCTCTTGTAGATGTGAACTGATTCTCTCCTCTTCCTCTTCCCTTCACCATGTGTATCCAGGGAGTTCCATAAGCCACTGATTATATGAAGAAGAAAAATGGAGAGGAAATTTAAAAAAAATACATTCAGTTTTTATAATCAGGGAAATACAGTAATAGAGCTGTGGGAGTAAGGAAATATGACTCTTGCCAGTAGCAAAAGCAGTACCTACTTCTCTCCCCTATATTGTGGGTGCCTATGTTCCCCTCTGCATCCTGGGTCATCTGCAGTTATCCTGATCTATATCTGGCCACTGAAACCAGATGGTTCCAGAGGAGAGAGTGAGGCTGGTTGACTTTGCACAGTCCCCCCTCACTTAAATCCAGTTCAATTACATGCCATGGCATCACCTTCCTGATGTCATCACCTTCAAGAATGAAGGCCAAACAGCAAAAAGACAACCTATAAACCAAAGGATAGCCCAGGTTTGGAGGCTAGTTTCACTTAACTGACTTTATAGATAAAACTGAGTGTGTTTGCAATAGGAGGGATAATAAGAGCCAGGGGGACCAGGTTGAGACACATTTACTTACATATATGTAAGTATATGCATGCATATATATGTATGTATATATACATGCATGAATAAATGACATATTACATAATATAACAATTAATACAATAAGTTGATTAATGTATACAGGAGACCTAACCATTGATAATTCTTGCAGGCACAGAAAGAGATATGTCTTTAAACAACACCATCAAAGAGCTTCCTTGTACTCTTAGATATTCTTTTGTCAGAGAGCTTGAGTCTGATTCACAGCAAGATTGAATAGGCCTTTAAAAGAGCATGTGCCCATCATCTGCTGACTGGACAGCATGACCAAACTGTGGTCAATGAATGTAATTTCACAGAGGAGGCAGCTAGATAACCCAGCATAGAGAGGGCTGAACCTGGTATCAGGAAGAGCCAAACTTTAATCCAGCCTCAGGCATGAGCTATGTAACCCAAGCAAATCAATTAAACCTCTATCTGCCACAATTTTCCAATATTTAAAAAAATAGCACTTGACTCTTGGAGTTGTTGGGAGAATTGTGGTTTTTAAGAAATTATCTCCCTCTGTGGAGCAGGCACCCAGCTTGGGAATTCTTGAATTCTTCAGGTAGCTGCCAAAGTTGGAAATTCCATTTTCTTGAGTTTAATAAACACTGTCCTGTGCTCAGGGTAGAAAATGTTTAAGCAGAAAGAATCCAGAGATTCAAGTCTAGCTTACAGGTCCACCTAGTCTAGTTGGTGCCTCCCACAGGCATATGCAAACTTCCGTTGCCATTTCAGTGAAGGGAGAAAAGTTATCCTCCTTCACTAAATAAATAAACTAATAATGCAAACGAATCAATGAATAAATGAACTAATGAATTAATTAAAAACTAAAAAAAATAAATGGGAGAGAACTTGCATAATAGGATAGAGGTCCTAAAGTGAAAAGAGAATATTTTTCATGGTTCTTCTAATAGGCAAAAAGGCTGAAGATTCCTCCATAACAAGAGTCTGCCACTCTTGTCCCTTAGGCAACCACCTTTGATGCAACCCCTAAGTCATAGTGACCAATCAGGAGAGCCTGTGTCATTCCAGTCTAGTGCAGTAACTCACTGGCTACCTTCACCAAGTCCTGTTGTTTAGCTTCACTCACAGTCACCTTATACGGGGTGTCCCTGAAGTCTGGACACATAGGCAAAAATGTAGTCAAGGGGGCTAACATCTGCTAATATTCCAAATATTTCAGAATGTGCAACTATGTGCTTGGTTGAAGAAAAGGTATTCCTCTGCCCCCCATCCCCACCCCACCACCCTGTCCTCTGCTGTTGAAATATCAAAGAGTCACCTTATACGGGGTGTCCCTGAAGTCTGGACACATAGGCAAAAAATGCGCATTTTGAAATGTTTGGAATATTAACAGACCTTAGCCCCCTTGACTTCTTTTTCTGGGGTACACTAAAGGAGAAGGTGTACTCAATGAAAATCACAGATGCAACACACCTGATTGAACACGTAAAGAGTGGATGTGCTAAAACTGACATCAATGTGGAGAAATTGCATGGAGTTCACATGAATCTTGCAAAGCGCATTGACCTTTGCATCACAAATGATGGAAATCACATTGGAGACATTATTTGTTAATATTCCAATTAACAAATGTTGAAAATTGCATTCACTTCATTTCTTGAAATATGGATTTTTGCCTATGTGTCCAAACTTTAGGAAAAACCTGTACTTTAAGGCAGATAGAAGGAAGCACCCTGATGGCTGGGGATTACCCCTTCTGATTTAAAGAAAATTAAGTGTCATGGTGAGTATTATGTAAAGAGGAAATAGTGAGAGGGAAATACATCATGGAGTGGAAGGGCCCCACCATCATTCATCCCCAGAGGGATGCTACATGAGCAAAGCACATAATCCTTAACAAGAGGAGAGGGAGTATACCTAGATCAATGGGAGTTGTCCAGCCCAGCTAGCTAGGGGATTCTCTCTTAAACATTACTATATATTGTTGTAAAGCAAGGTTGGGGTGGTAGTGGTAGGAGGAGTCAGGAATTGGGAAGTCAAACTAAAATTTTAAAAAGCAACAGCTAAACATTTATTTTAAATAAAGGAAATTAGGTGAATGTATTCTTCTAACCATCACTGGCTTCAAATGTTTTAAAAATAAATTTGCAGTAGAGAAGAAAATAACTTACTTAAATCATATTATAGACATTAGATTAATTAGGCTCTTGTGTATTCTACATCCCTGTATGCAACAGATATTTGTCATTTGACCTCTATTGTGTAAGTTTACACCACAATGCCTTAGTTTCTTTTTAATATATCTCCTGTGCCTAAGGGTGCTATTACTTCTTTGAGAGATAATGCATATAAAACTCTTTGGTGCGATAGGGGTACAGGAGAGTGAAGGACAAAAATAAAGAATTGAAATTAGCCCAGTCTTGCTAGAATACGGAGTATTTGTGGGGAGATAGTTGAATTAAGGAAACATGCAAAAGGCTGCCACTCTCAAACCATATCCCTAAGGAAAATGAATGACCTCCTCTAGTGCACTCTGGCACCTGAGAAAAAGTAATTGATGTTCCCTCCATGAAACATTTTCTTTACAGAAAGTGGTTTTTTTTTCTCACCTCTGAAATCAGGCTGATATTTGCATAGAATTAGATATTTTAAAATGATGAGGCTTTGCTAAACTGCAAATTTACCATTTGTGATTGGTTGAATGACATGCTACAAATATGTAAACTTGGTCATATGGTGATCCATCTATTTATCTATCTATCTATCTGTCTATCTATCTGTCTATCTGTCTGTCTGTCTGCATCTATCTCAAAAGAAGTAAAAATCAGCCATCTGCTTTTAAATTCTGAAAGTAGGGATGCTTTAAAATACAAATTTAACTTTTAAAATATGTAAAGCGAGTGTTAAAGACCATATTTATTTTTAAATGGACAAAAATGTTTGGTATAAGAAATTACGGGCCAGTAATTCTAACTGAAGTCATAGATAATGTGTGAAAGGCACTGATAAAGAATAGATTGATGGAGTTGAACATCAGGGTTATAATGATAATGACCATAATAGAAGACCATATTATTCTCTCCTTTTTATCCACAGTGGAGGTGCTGTTAAGGCTGATTGCAAAGGCAATACAGATAAAAGTTTTCTGGATGTTAGAAAATGTCTTAAAATCCTCCTAAGTATGGTTTATATCATAGTACTTAGTATATGGTGGATTAGAAAAGGGGCAATAACATATGATTATTAAAAGAAGTAATTCACTTGGGAGAGTTTCAGAGGGAAGGATTTCAGAAAATGCAAATCTTTTACTTATTGATTGAGATATTAATATGAATGGACATATACCTAAATCTATCAAATATTTTCTATCCATCAATCCATCCATCCATCTATCCATTTGTACCATCTTAGTTCAAGTCTTCATCAACAATTGCCTAGACTGTTCCACTGAATTCCTAGTTGTTCTCTCTGCCTACAAGAGTTTTCCTGTTCTAGTACATATTCCATAGGATAATGATCTAGAAAACCCACAGGGATTACCCCTAGGAACTTAAGAATATAAGTGTAGTAATTGCCTCCCTGTGGGAAAACCCCAACTTGTTAGTATCATGACAGGTCAAGAGGTAATGGGCCAAAGAGAAAGAAAGAATGAGTGCCAGAGGGAAGGGGGGATGTGGCAGGGGTTGAAAGTGCCTGAAAGAATCATGCTCTACTATCTGGGTTGACTCACACCAGACAAGCAGGCATTACAGCTCCATAGGTGCATATTTGCAATCCTATCTTGCAAGTTCCTGGAAGATAAGAACTGCTTTCATTCTTCCTTTATATCACCAATGCTAGACCCAGTGCCTGGCACATAGAAAGTAATAAATAAATAAATGCTTATAGATTGATTCCATAACTCAAGAGTTACCATATACAATATACCAGGAAAATTTTACTCTCAATTCTCACTGGTCACTAAATTATCAAGTAGCTGACAGAAGGAGCTATCCATTTTACATGTTAAGAGGCACATTAACTAACACAAGAAGGTGATGTACTGGAGTGGAGGGGGATGTGGTCTCGGAATGAGGAAGACCTGAGTTGAAGTCCTGGTTTCAATACAGATTCAATTCAGTGCCAGAGGGCAACCGTTTAAGACTGTTAAGTTGTAGAATTTTTATCTGTCTACATTGATCGAAGGACTTCTTTTATTAAGAACTCCCTGAATCAATGGAATCACAGGACTAGACTAAAAAGCAAAGTAAAATAAAGCAGGTGCTATAATTTTTCCCCTTGTCTTCTCCTGCCTGCTTAGAAATTCTGTGCCACAACAACGGGATTTCATTTTTCACAGCAGAATTATGATAGCACAAGATTAAGTTCTAGAAATTATCCTTCATATCACAATTCTGTCGGTAATAATACTAAATACTAAACCTGGTGTTATTCCTTATGATATTACTGGTTCAGAGAGCCCTGAACAAATGAACCCCCATGGAATATATTGTTATACTATATGACACTTTGCAAAAGTACTTCTTTACCCTTCTGAAGTTTAGGAGAAGAGGTAACGCAGCTATCTCTAATTAGAACAGGGCTCTCTTAGGAACAGCAGTTACGGAAAGGAGCTACAGATTTTACATTCCTTTTCATGCATGAACTTTCCCTCCCCCAGGATATAGATTGAGCGAGGTCATTTGGCTGTCAAGTACTTCAAGATGGATGACCTCAGAAGGTTATTTATGGGGCTCTTATCAGCACTTAATCCATATGTGTGACTTCTCCTAGCCCTGAGCATTTGATCTTTGCCAGAACCAGATGGAGGCAGTTCCTGGTATGGCTTACTTAGTTCTAAATGGATCACTGGGCTGGTACCTTTTACTCTGTTCAGAAATATGCTGGGGTGTGCAGCTCTAGTTATGAACAATGACTAGTCATTTACCTATATACAAACTATGGATGCCCTTCTTGTAATGAATTTTTGGAAAAAAAATCTTAATTGAGGAAATGTTACATCTCAGCTAGAAATTAGTTAAAATAAAGATTTTTTTTTAAAAAATCTAAGTCTATGTATTCACAAAAATCTATCCATGGAAGTGGATCACATTTTAAGAACCTCTGATTTAAAGACAATAAAATCATCACGACCCTCTGAGAGTGACTAAGTTCCTCTGGTTTTAAGTCATCAGCAAGCAATACCAGAGAGTAAGAGCACAAATTACAACCTATAAAATTCATATTCACATAGATATACATGTATACAAACATGTTCCTTTAAAAAAAAAGATTAAAATAGATGATTGAGTCATTTCTTCTATAACCTAATTTTTCACTACACATGCATAACCCCCTAGAAAACCGCCAAGTACTCTAATGCTTTAAGAATGTATTATTATTCCTGAACTTATTTTTAATAGAGAGAGAGACTGAAATTAGTATGATAAAAAGAACCATTTGCTGGCTGCCAGCATCAGAAGAGATTCCATTAAAGTAGGCTACATGATTCCTTCTACCCAGCATCTCACTCAGTTTAGTTAACAGTAGGTAATTTTTCACAGCCCTGTTGTAGCCCCCGTTGGATGGCATTTAGATACAAATAAGATCTTCACAATGGGCATCTGATTGGATCATTGTTGATTCCAGCTGACAGTATAGCTGTTAAAACCGAGCACAAGCATGATTTGACCACAGGCTGCAGTAGCTATGTACACTACTGAGGAAAGCCTTAGAGGGTCTTTTATTACAAGTGAGAATAATTCATATTTCTTCATGCAAAAAGCAGAAGATATTGAATATTTTTGAATCCTCTAAGGAAAAACCCATCCATTTAATTCATCTTCTAGAAGAGAGGTTATTTGATTTAATGCACATAAATAAAGATCTTGTGAAAAGAATAGGATGGGAAAGAAGGCCCTTTGTACTTTTACAATTGTACCATGTAACTATTGCCAAGGGACTGAAAAATCTTTCTTTTTTAAGTTTCTCCATTAAAGGAGGTACAAAAACTAATGACCATATGCCATGTTCCCCATTATCTTTCTCCTTTTTTTTAGAGTCCAGGATATAAAATCTTTTAACTTTTCTTACTTTAGTACTTTAGAAAACATACATTGAGCCTCCTCTGTGGATAACATAGTCAGGAGCCATTCTCTATTTCAACTAGAACTTCTAATTCATCTCTCAGCAGAACCCACGGACATGCTTTCCCCTTCTGTTGGAAGCTTTGTATGACCTTTGACATATGTTGGAATTGAAGGCTAATCCAATTCTACCAGAAATCAAGAAAATATTAGATTCGGAAGGAACAATAGCAGATATCTAATCTAAACCATGCACCAAAGGAGTCCCTACTACCCAGCAAGTGGCAATCCAGCCCCTGCTTGAAGACTTCCACTGAGAGGGAAACTAATACTAACTAAGGTTGCTCATTCCACTTTTTGGCAGGTCTAATTATTAAGAAGATTGAATAAAAATCAAGAATAAAATTTCATCCTTGCCAATTCCACCTTTAGAACCAAAGAGGTTATACTGAATCTTTCTTCAATGTGACACACTTTATATTGTCCCCCAACTCCACTCCTTTCTCATGTCTTCTCTTCTCTAGGCTGAACATTTCCAGTTTCTGCATTGGATCCTCAAATGGCATGGATTTAAAATATTTCACTATCCAAGATCCTCTCCTCTAGATGTTCTCCAATTTAGCAATGTGTTTTTCAAATCAGAACTGAACATCATATTCTCTCTGTGGTTTGATAAAGACAGAGAAAATTAGGTCAATTGCCTCTTGGTTTGTAGAAGTTGCGCCTGTTTTAGTAGAGCTCCAGATCAAATGGTTATTTCAGTGTTTGTTTTCTTGTTTGTTTTGCTTTATATTAACACATATATTTCTGACTCATATTTTAAATTGACATTGCAAAAAATGCTCCAGAACTTTCATTATATAAACTGTTATTTAACTATGTTAATTCCATCCTACACTATTGAATTTAATTATTTTAGTCCAAGTATAAATCTCACCTTGACCCTTAGTGAATTTCATCTTAATAGATTCAGGCCATTTTCTACACAGCCAAGATTTTTCTGGAGGCACCATCGTCCACTGTATTGACTATCTTCCCCAAATCATATTATGTGCAAATTTGAAGAGGAAAAAAGTATTCCATTTAAGCCTTTATCAAAATTGTCTTTTTTGAAAAAAAATGTTAAACATCACCAGGCTAAGCACGAATCCCTGAGGCAATCATGCTATTTCACCATTGAATCAATAATGGCTGCTCTTTGATTACAGCCATTCATGTATAATATGTTTTAATCACAAATTGATAAGAGCTGATTTGTCAAATTCTTTGTTTAATGCTAGGTAAATGATATCTACAAAATTCCCCTGGTTTCCTACTTTATTAACCATGTCAAAAAAGAAAATGAGATAAGTATAGCATGAACTGTCATTGATAAAGTCACACTGGATCTTTGTTATCATGGATTTCTTTGCTAGATGCTCACTAACTATCTCTTTAATTATCTCTTCCCAGATCTTCATAGGAATTTAATTCAAACTCATCAGTTTATAATTTACAGACTCTGCTTTCTTTTCTTCTAATTATTGAATAGGTAGAAGATGGTTTCTCAACTAACCTGAGCCTCAGTTTATTCACCTATTTAATAGAAATAAACATCTACATGCTAAATAGTTTTCAGGCTTTTATAAGAGCCAAACCATATCTCACCCAAAGACCAACCTCTTTTAGAACCTTTCACCAATTACCTTTACCTTGACTATTTCTAGTACCATCCTAATTGTTATTTCTGTTTCCAGTGATTCCTTTCTCTAGTCCATATATAAAGAGCAGATAGACCCCATATAACTCATAGCTCATAAAATCATCACCTTAAAGAGTTGGTCAGATCATATTATTCTCCTGACCCAGAAACTGCAATCCCCCTATTTGGCACTTGAAGTTCTTCACTAAATGTTTTCAGTCTAGTTTTCAATCCTTAGAATTTCCATTTTATTCACAGAGTACTTTTAGTACAACACAGCCAAGACTGGCCTTTCTTTATTGGTTCCCCAAAATTTCCAATCTATCTTTTATATCTATGCTTTTGCATAAATTATCACTTTTAACTTTTAAACTTTCATCCCCATTTCTTCCATCCCTCTGTGTCCTTCAAGGCTCTGCCCAAATGCTTAAATTTCTTACTAGAAATCTTGCCCAATCCAACTATATGACAGTATCCTCTCCCTTATAAAATAATATTGAATTTATTTACTGAAACAGCATTTCTGTAATGAAAATCATCAAACTATTGAATCCATTTACATGTTATATCTTCCCATAGAATGTAAACTCTTTGACAGAGGATGTTGTTTTATTCTTGAGCTTGTGTATTTATAACCTCAGCACATAGTATTAAAAAATTGAACTGAATAGAGTGGAATTGAGTTGAATAAATTGAATCATAGTATTAGCATATTTGAGACTCAGAAAAATATCTCACTAATCATTAGTCCAACTGCCTGATTTTAGAGAAAAAATGAAATTCAGAGAGGTAAAGGTCAACAGCTATTCAATACCAGAGCCTGGGTTATTAAATGGAAACGTATTGTTATTATTGTTATGGCCGTAGAAATATTCTTCAAAATGTCAGGAAAGGGTACATACAGAAGGGGAGAATCAAAAGAATACCACTTCAATGAGTAATTCAGTTTTATGAATGAGGAAATGTGTGTGTGTGTGTGTGTGTGTGTGTGTGTGTGTGTATGTGTGCGTGCGCGCACGTGTGTATGTTAGGCAGTGGCAGTTGGAAAAGGAATGTGGAAGACAGGAAGTATCAGACACGCTCATCAAATTGACCTCTGTCATTCATGAAGGTAGGTTGCAGGAAGTTTATTCAGTCATAGGAAACACTTTTTCCTCTCAGAGGTAACCTATGTCTGACCTGCCACAGAATCTTGTATGATGAGTAACTTAATATTTATCATACCATTCTTTTCACCTTCCATACAAATTCCTTAATCTTCATGAACTAAAGGCATTAACTCAAAGTAAGAACTAAACTCCCCAGAAAATGATAGAAACAATTTATGGTTTCACTGGTGTTTGTATAAAGAGATTCAGAAGCAGAGGAAATATTTTTCAAGAGTCTATATCCATAGGAAAAAATATATGTATAATTATGTAGTTATAGACACACACACACACACACACACACACACACACACACACACACACACACACACACATATATATATATATATATATATATATATATATATATATATATATATATATATATATATATACGATTATATCATGGTTCTAAATGTATATATGTATGTATCTATATTTCCAATGACAAGTATAGATATTCTAATGTACAACCATGGTAAAAGAAAAGAAAATAAATTTCTTGAAAGGAAGGTGAAATAAATAGGAATGACCCTCTACTCCAAAAGGAACATAATGTTTGCACATATGTCTCTAGACTTCTAAAGATAAGAAAAAGGATTTTAATATATCATTCCTTACATCTTCCTTGTTTTCCTGATCCATTCTGCTTTTTAGAGCATATATTGCTCAACTACATAGTTCATTTATTTAAAAAAAAAGCAACTGTGATATTTCTAATTGGTGCTAGAGGGTACAGAGGCAAGAACAAAACAGATCCTGCCTTCAAATAGAATATATCATCTTGAGGAAAATGACATCTGTAGAAAAATTAAATAGAAAATCTATGCCAAATAGGTAAAAGTAATTGTCAAAGGAAGATCACTGGCACCTTGAAGAGAGCGGTTTCCAGATAGCCAGCACTTGACCCATGTATTGAAGTAATTTACAGATTGAGAAGGCAAAGGAAGGGTGAGATACCATTCTAGACTTTGAGATACCCTGAACACATATAAAAAAGTAAAAACAAAAAAATTGACATGAATTTACATATATAATAAGTGGCAAATACTTCGATTTGGCTGGAACGTAGAATATGAGATGGAGAAAAATGTGGGAAAAGCCTAGAGTAGTAAATTGAGTTGAGGTAATTGAAGGATGGAGTTGAAGAAAAGAGATAGTTCCAGATAAATGGCCTAGACTTTCAATATAGCGAAGGTGAATATTATTTGTTTCTCATCTACTCACCCTAAATTGCTTCATGTATATATTTTAATTATTAAAATTTGATTTTTCTCAAGAAATAATGAAAAAAAATAGCTTATACTTATATAAACTTTAAGTTTTGCTTTACATAGTTTATCTTATTTGATTCTTACAAAAAATCCTGTGAAGTACGTGGTATTTTATCCTCTTTTTTAAAGACATGAAAACTGAGGCTGAGAGAGGTTAAGTGACTTGTCCAGGATTGCATAACTAGTTAGTGTCTAAGGCAGGATTTGCATTCAAATCTTCCCATCTTCCAGTCTGCTTCCATTGTGCCATCTATCAGCTTGATAAGCCCATCCACAAATGATTCTAGGGAACTTCACTACTTCCTGGGGTTGATATGCTATTATGAGTGAACTTATATTCACAACCAAAACTTCAAATGCCCATCAATGACTCTGTCAGTTTCAAATGATTCTTGAAATTAGAGCAAAATCAATTTATTTGCAACAGAATTCCAAGTAAAGGAGAATGCTGTGTTGGGTTATCAGTGTTCCCTGAATAATCTCTCTATAACCCTAATTAATGGGACATCTAGGTGGTACAGTGTATAGAGCGCTAGACATGAAGTCAGGGAGATTCATCTTTGTGCATTCAAATCTGTCCTGAGACACTAACTGTATGATACTGGCCAAGTCACTTAACAGTATTTCCTCAGTTTCTTCATCTGTAAAATGAGCTGGAGAAGGAAATGGTAAAGCAATCTAGTATTTTTGCCAAGAAAGTTCAAAATGGGATCACCAAATGTTAGATACAACAGAAATGACTGAATAACAAAATAACAGCCTTAACTAATAAGGAGAAGGATACAATCAGTTACTCATGGTAGCAAGTTAGAAATTTAAGCCCTGGATGCTATTTCCTCTTTCAGTATAAGCAAAGCAGCTAGCAAACGTTGATCTTTTTGGGATCCAGACATGAAAAATATTAAGACCAGGTTCATGTCTTCTGGGATTCTTTTCCATTTCTGTGCCGTCCCTGGTGTCTTGCTGCTTAAATATACACTTTCATCAAAGTCTAGATGTGGGTGTTAGTTCTCTTTACTGTCTTTACCTACATTTGAATCTTTCAGGCATTAGAACTTCTTTCCCACCACCCCCACAAGATTCTCATCATCTCTTTTTAACTCCTCTGATGGAAGCATTCCTCATTCAGTGTCCCAGATTGGTGACATTTTTTCAACAAAAAACATAGAACTGTCTAGAAAATGTGGTACAGACCATATTTTCCAATGTCTAAGGTATCTCTTGGGCTTATGCTTTGTGATGCCATGGAGATAGTTGATGGACATATCCATTTTCATTTCCATTTGGAACATATAGTATAATTTATTAAACATATGGCTTAATTGATGTATAGCTAGTCTCTTTTATGTTTTTTAATCACAAATAATGATTCTTGTAAGATTTTTATACATTCCATTCATTTCCCATATAGCTGCACTCATTTGACTTTGTCTAATTGACTTTTTAATCATGCACATAGAAACCTCATCATTTTGCAAAATGACATCAAACTTTATACACATCATTTGTTTCTGCTCCTGGGGCCCTTCTGCATAAAGCTGGAGAACTTCTAAAGCCACCATTTAAAGAAGGCACCTGGGCCAGTGATCTATTTATCTCTCACCTGGCTGCCATCCTTTGGCCTTCCTCCTACTCCCATTCCTAGGTACCTTCACCCATTTCATTTCCTGCTTTTTTAAGCTTCCTTTTGTGTATAGTCTTCCCCCATTAGACTGTAAGCTCCTTGAGAGAAGAGACTGTCTTATTCTTATTTGTATTCCTATCACCTAGCAGAGTGCCTGGCACATAATAGGCACTTAAGAAATGTTAGTTGACTGACCTATTGATTTTCTTCATGGTGTGACCCCTGCACATGCTACAGCTTCTTGGAGCCACAGGTGAGAGTTGAGTGCCAGGTAGACAACAAAAATTAATGAGCAGTCCTGAAAAGGGCTTGAGAAGGCCTCACACAAGAGATTTTAGTCCTTCTTAAACATCCTATACCATATGTGTATGTTCTGTATATACATAAACAAATCTATCTATCTGTCCATATACATATAATCATCAATAATCACCAGTGTTATGTCTGCATTTATTCTGTTATAGACATAAGCTACACACATATAATCAAATTTATTCATTTTTCTCTCTTAAATAGATTCAATAGACTAGTTAGACAAAATGAGATGTGCTATTATGGGTGAACTTATATTCATAACCCCAACTTCAAGTGCCCATCACTGACTCTGTCAGGCAGTTTCAAATGATTCTTGAAATCAGAGTAAAATCAATCGAATTGCAACAGAATTCCAAGTAAAGAATAATGCTGTATCTGGTTAATGACTCACAAGCCCAGTGTGACTAAACATGGGAGAAAGTATTTGTAATTTATTAAAAATATACATATTTAGAGAGAAGTTTGATGAAAAAGTTGAAGTAGAACAGAATCTCACAGCAGTAAATTCCACAAATATCAACTATCTAAATATAAAGCACATACACAAAGCATAAAAAAATTAGAGTACAAGGGGGGGGACTATTATATTTTTCACACCTGGTAATAAGGGACACGTTCTTAATAGTCTCCAACTAACTAGTCTATTGATCTATATCTTTCCCCCATTCAGTTTCAGATTATTTTGGTTTTGGGTCATTTTTGCTTTACTGAATAATATAAGAACCAGAAAGAAGTACAAAACCTTCAGCCTGTTTCTAAATAAATCTTTTGCTTTATATTGCCTTTATTGTTCCATATTAATTTAATTACTTTATCTAATCCTATAGAGTGTCATTAATATTTTCATCAGTATAGCTTTGAAACTATAGATAAATTTTGAAACCATTCTGTGGAAGCTATTGTTGAATTATTAAAGTATAGATTGATTCCATAAGTTCAAGTCCAGTAATAACAATGAATCACAAGTTTGCTGGGCACCTTCATTTTCCATGGGTAATATGGTGATGAACTTCTCTGAATGTCATTAACTTATCATTGCACAATAATTATTGTCTATCTTTTATGCAGTTTTATTTACTATTATTAGCTGTCTTTGAAACTTTGGTTGGTCAGCCTATATTCTCTGTATAATTTATGCAAATGGCAGAGTAGGAAAGTTTAAATTGGTTAAAATTTGTTCTATAATTTAAAAAAAATATTTTTTCATAGCCACTTTAAGGATAAAGCTAATAACTAATACAGTTATGTCCTGATTAGTGCAAATAATGAATCCCCTTAAGTGGTAGCATTCTTCAAATTTACACTGTGTTTTCCCCCCTGGGCTGAAATGAATTGCCATATTTGACATAATTTTAACTTGAATGCTTGTGACTACTTCAAAGGATTTATTATTTTTACTAATTGGGACCCAAGTATAAATGTATGGAATTCAACTTAAGGAACAGTAAATAAGCAACTACTGTATGCACATCTCTGTATTTTGTGCTGGTGGAGATATCAAACAGTTAATATATGGGGCCCCTTCCTTTTTGTAGTTTATCTCTAGAACAGAATAAATGGAGACAAAACACTGATGATTATTGAATTTTAGTGATTCGTGCATGCAAAAGAATTTCCTGGCTTGATGCCCTTGAAAATTGCACATCCAAAATATATTTCTGATAATACATAAAAGCCACTAAATTTGGTACTGTAACACCAGCCACTTAAGAAGGCAGAATTATATTTGAAAACTGTTTTATTATGTATCCTTTAGAGTGAGGCATCTGGCAAAATTAGAATTTAGTAGCTGTGCTCATTGAAATTTAACTGAGAATCATGCAAATTTCATGGAACAAAGGTTGATTGCCCAAATTGCTTGGTATGCAGGATGAAATAAGACATCTGTTATTTGTTTTAATTAATATGCATTTATCTGATAATACTTGGGTAATGGATATGTTCCTGAACCAAACCTTGTTTCCTGTTCTAGCAAGAACTCTTAGAACTGACATTAAGTAGGTATTTTTTTGTTTGATCAAATACATATATAATACAATTAACCCAGATGTCTATTTGTTTTAGTTAATGGCAAGATTTAGTGGAAATGGAAACTTTGTCTCCCTTAAAAATACATTTATATTAAGTCTCATACTAATTACTCAATACTCAGCAATGTAAACACAATGTTAGGCTTGAACAATGAAATTTAAAATATTTATAACATGCATTTATAAAAGCATTTTAAAATACTAATCATCAAAAATGGTGTAAATTAAATAACTCTAATGCTTTTCAATTCTCAATTATGCTGACAACATAAAACATTGGGATCTCAGCTATTTTGATGTCCAGAACTACATCTACTGAAGTACGTATATTGTTAATGAAATATATTTATCAGATACTTCAATAAGGGAAAATAACTTAAATGTGTTGGGTGGGAGACACAATTTGTAAAACACATGCATACCTACACATACACATATATGGTTCCAATTTTGTATAAATATAGAAATAGATTATCTCTACCTATAAGCACACAATGCGTACTTTGTTACAGCATGATTTCCTTGAAGGCAGAGACTGTTTTATTTTTGTCATTGTATCTCCAGTATCTAGTACAGTGTCAATAAGTCAAAAGTCAAAATTTAAGAACCTATTTTACTGTAAAATTGAGACTAAATTTCAGGCAACATTTTGATTAAGGGCACGGACAGAAAAAGAGTGTTGACATGTATCATTTAACTATAGCATCAGGAGCTAATGCCCACCAATCAGAACTAAAGCTTATGATGTGAAACATTGTAACTAGATTATTTCAATTCCATAAAAAACTGTCCTGAAGGACAATAATAATTGAGTAAAATATAAGAAAACACTCTTCATCAAAACATTGAAATAAGTCAAATATTAGACTTGATTTACAGAGGATGTTATAGAATCACGTTCTTTGTCAGCGTTTATAAATTAGATTATTTTACGTGGTTTATGTGAAATCTTAGGTGGTTTATGTGAAATGAGACAGCTTCTAGTATTTACCCCTCTGATCTAAAATTTTAATGTCTATAGGAATAGTAATTTGCCATTTTGAATAGAATAATTGACTATTTAAAATGCTAGCAAGTAGGGAGGGGTAACATGAGAGGTGAACATATTGTTGTATCTGTTTTATTGATTTAAAGCAAAACAGCCCTAGTTTTAGGTTACAAAATGATATGTTTCACTGTATGAGAATTTCATGGATATCATAGTTTGACAGATGCTATTAATTTTTGATATTTTGAACTTAGAAACTTCTGAAACAATTGAAAATTGTGCTGTGTTTTCAGCATTTTTTAAATATGGCACGTGACATTATAAAGCCATGGTTAAGAAAATGTAGAACTGTAAAGAAGGGTGTTTGTATCTGGATAGGGCAGAGTAAAAAAAAAGTATATTTTAGATAATATGAAGTTTTAAAATTCTTCACTGAACTTGAAGACTTGGGCTTTCCCTTCTCTAAAGTATCTAATCATCATGATGGGAAGTGATAATTTTGAGAAATACCCTATTAAATGCAAGTGTGAGTGGAAGTGTCAATGATAGAACTAGATTTAGCTAATAGAATATTTAATCAAACTCTTACTTGTTTGAGAGTTTTTAATTATTTTATGAACCAAGAAAATTCATTCCACAAAAAAAGGTGATTTAGAACATCAAGAGGGCAATTGAATAGTTATTAGTTTCAGACTTACAAACCGCTGTTTGAACTTTGTTTCTTCGGTTGAGAGTAAATGTGGTTAGTTGCCATTGGAGAATTTCCTCTCAAATGCAGAACTACACACACACACACACACACACACACACACACACACACACACACACACGGGTGTGTATACATACATATATATATATTTACATATATGTATATATTTATATTTGTAGGTGTATATATATATTTGTATTTGTATGTGTATATATGCATATATATGCACAGACATATATACATGCATACACATATAGATAGGAAGTAATGACTGATTGGAAAAGTGGTCAATCATGTAATCAACGAAATAATTCATAAGAAAAAGAAAACTAATATTTTGGATTGTTATGTTAAAGGTGAATAGAACATGTTTCTTAAAGGCAAGAATGGTATGCGATAATGAGACAGCAACAAAAAGGCTTCGGTCTGATATTTTTATATATTTATATAACACATGTATGTGTATATGTGTATATATGTATATATATACACATAAATGCATGCATAAATACACATTCATATATGAATATGATATGATGGACAGAGCACAAGACCTAGAGTCAAGATGACTTCAATTTAGATTTTATATTAGACATTGCCTAGCTGTGTGGCTTTGGGCAAATCATTTAATCTCTCTCTTCCTCAGTATCCTTATCTTCAAAATGGAGATATTAACACCTAATCTCTTCAGGGTTGTTGTGAAGATAAATGTGATAATATATATGTAGAATGCTTTGGAAAACTTTATTTTATTTTTATTATTGTTGTAATGATAATGATGGCTACTTAAGGGAGACTGGGGAGACATTTTAGGAGAAGGAAAAAGAAAAACAATGATAGAATGACACAGGCATTCACAAATAATGATACAAATGGAGGGAGGAAAGAATCGAGTCAAAAATACCCTCATTTTTACAACTACAGACTTAGATGGAGATATAACTTCTTGATATTTACATTGTCAAAGTAAAATTTTGCTTAGGAAAAAAGATTATTGTTGTTTGAAAACATTACATCATTACAAGTGTTATCCTCTGATTTTGAGTAGTAGAGCCTTTGAGTTTCTAATTTAATTTGGTTACTGAAAGCCATTTTGGCAGTTGACATCAACCAGTCAAGTAATTAGGGTACAAAACATCATTTATCAAGGAACTTATGGCAGGAACAGATGTGAAACCAGCTAGAATAGAATGGACCTCTTAATGGTAAATCATTTTAGAGGTAAGGCAAGGCTGTTGACATAAATTGTCCCTTTTGCTTCTCACTGCAAACATATCTCATGAAAGTCCAAGTTATGGCATCCCAAAATCTGTTATGGAACAAATAGTACAGTTTTCTTGGGAAACACTTGATTCTTATAGGCACAGTTTAAATAATCTAACTTTGAAAGCCAGTACAACACCAAATTACATTTGAAAAAAATGGTTCAATCTATGTCTGCCATGGTTTGTTTACAGTATATGTCATCTTATAGCTGTTTCTTTATTGAAGAGTAATCTAAATGGAATCTGCTGATGAAAGATGCCATGGCACTTTAAACACATCTGTCTAGCTCAAGTATGTCAATAATAAAAAACATTGTAATCCCATGATGACAGATAGCATGACAGTGTAAAACCATCTTTCCAGCTAGGTATGCCAATGGTAAACACAATGTTAACCTTTTAGTTACTAGGTGTAAACTCTGCCTCTCTTTGAAAGTCTCCATGAATGCGAAGGGAAGGGAAACTTCCAAGTAGATTTTTCAGGATCTAAATGTTTGTAAAGAATAAGTCTTATTTATGATAATTTTATTGCATATTTAAGCAGAATAGTGAGCTGCACACAATAGATTTGCAGTTTTGTGTGCAATATGTTTTATTATACTATGTTGTGGAAATGCTATATTATTCTATAAGATAAAAATAAAATAAATATTTTTAAATAAAAAAAGAATGTCTTAAGAGATGTAGTTGGGAGGAATAAGTAACCAAGGCAGCATGCTAAGTATGACAGTTTTGTAAAATAATATTTCTAGTTAACTCTGTTCTATGAACACTAACTGACCCTCAATCTCTGCTTGCAAGTATTTGTAAAAGGGCATATGGAGCCTGGTTGAAAGAAGCTCAGCACAATGTGTGAATGGCATAGAAAAAAAATCTAAGGCTCTCTCCTCAGTCATCTGCCTTTTTTTCTTACTTCTCCTTTTCATTCACTCTATTGTTGTGCTGTTTGATATCAACATATATGGTTATCTCAAAGCTACACATCTAACTGCAACCTCTCTCTTGAGAAACACAGTTCACTCCTAGAGAGTTGCATTCAAGAGTTCTGGTAGCATTTTCAAACTCAACCTATCCAAAACAGAACTTGTTTGTATTCCACGTTGCCTAACTTGGTCCTCTTCCAAACTTCTCTGTTTTTCATAATACTCCAGCATCCTTTAAGACTCCTTTCCCAAGTTATGGTGTTATCATTGACTCCTTCCTCTCATCAAATATTCAAAATATCAACATCAGTACCTCAGTGACTCTATGATTTCCCTTATGTGAGATCTCCTTTAATGGCATAGATTGCTACCCAACCACACCTACTCATCCTACATTAATCTTGTCCATGGACTCCCATATATATTCCAGAATGCTTTTAGCCTCTCAGTTTAGGGTGGCTCCACTGATGAAGGCTTTCCATTGATATTTACCAACTAATCATGCAGAGCTCACCAATCATGCATAAATCTCTTTATATGCTTTTATGTCTGCATCAAAAAAATGTTGGCCATTTCTGAAGACCTTCATCTACTGTTAGCTATAAAAAACATTATCTTTTCCCACTTCTTCCAGTAGCTTCCTAACTAGGCTCTTTACTTCCTAACTTTTCACTCTAATAAATTCAAGTTGTTGTTTTCCTCAAAGCTCAGATAAAGGATTTCTTTCCAAATGAGTCTTTAATGATTCCCCACAGTTACTAGGTTCAGTCTTTCAAAATTATTTTACATTCATTTTGTATGTCCTATACATGTGCATGCTTTCTCTCTCAAATTATGTAATCTCCTTGAAGGCAGTTTTAGTTGCTTTTTTATCTCTGTATCACCAGTGCCTAGCATAGTGCCTCGTACCTAGTAGGCACTAATTAAATGCTTATAGATCAATTTGTTTCTACTGTTCTGATAATTTCTGCCCACTGCACAAATATTTTAATGTGTTTTTACATTTAAGTAAGGAATAAATTCCTTCTACAATATGTCAAAACATACCTTTTCAATTTTCTTTCTCATCAGTTCTTTTGAGGAGCTCTATTCTCTTGTGAAATAAATACACATAATCCTATTAAAATCACCTATACAAATCTACTCTGTCCTTGCTTATAATATTCCTTATGAATTAAATGCCACCCCCTCAATCTTCCTGGAGGGGATGAGGGAAAAAGATATATTAACGAATGGTTGTTGGTGTACTGAACTGTTCCAACAATTCTGAAGAACAAACTGGAGAACAAACTGGTAGCAGTACCAGTACTTGTTCTGTAATCCAAAGAGATAATAGGAAAAGGACCTATATGTAGGCCTCTTTTTGTAGTGGCAAAGAATTGGAAATTGAGAGGAAGCTAATCAGTTACTAATAGCTGCACAATTTCTGGCATATGACTGTGATATAGTAATATTGTACCATAAACAATGATGAGGAGGTTGGTTTCAGGAGAAAACAAACAAAAAAAAAACATGAAATGACCTATCAGCTGATGCAAAGTGAAATGAGAAGAACCTGGAAATCACTGTGCACAGTAATAGCAATGTTGTAATGATGATCAACTGTGAAAGATTTGGCTACTCTCATAAGTACTATGACCCAAGACAATTCCAAAGGATCCATGATAAAATATATCTCCATCCAGAGAGAAAACAGATGAACTCTGACTGCAAATTAAAGAAAAATAGAGCTCTTCATAAAAGAATTTGTTGGGGACAAAGCCAAGATGGTGGCTGGAAAACAGGGACTCACTTAATCTCTCCCCCAAATCCCTCTAAACACCTGTAAAAATGGCTCTGAACAAATTCTAGAGCTACAGAACCCATGAATTAACAGAGGTAAATAAGGCTTAAGCCCAAGACAGCATGGATGGTCTCTGGGAAGCGTCTATCGCACCATCCTGGGAGCAGAGCACAGCCCAGCATGGGCCATACCAGGACCAACTAGACTGGGAGTCAGGTAGAGCAGGCCTTAGGGCCCTAAATCACTGAGCTGTGGCAGTTACCGGACTTCTCAACCCACAAACAGCAAAGACAAAGGATAAAGTTAGTGGGAAAACTACTGGATTGGGGTGAGAAAAGTGTGTGGTTCAGACCCAGTCCTGGGGGCACTGGAGGTGGCATGGAGGCAGCAGCAGGAAGCTCTGGTAGCTGCTTCCAGAGCTCCAGTGTCAACTGATTCAGGCGTCCCTGGCCCACATGGTGGGAAGGATCAAGCTGCAGATCAGAGCAGGAATGCAGGGAGCACTTTGCTGGTGCAGAGACAGTGTTCTCTTACTTTGCCCTGCTTGAATCTGGGTTGTGTTCCTGGTTGGCAGTTCTTGGGGGAGGAGGAGCACTGGTGTGGCCGAGATTGTGGTGACTGTGGAGTAGAAGTAGCTCTGAAAACAGCATTGCAAAACCCCTGAAGCTTGGGACAAAGTATTCTCTAGTCTAAAAGCAGTCATACCCTGACAAAAAGCTCAAGGGTCAAGTACTTGGCTGGGAACATGACCAGGCAGTGTAAAAGGACTAGAATGTTCTTTTGGTGACAAAGAAGATCAAAACGTACAGCCAGAAGAAGTCAACGAAGTTAAAGAGCCTACATCAAAAGCCTCCAAGAGAAACATGAACTGGTCTCAGGCCATGGAAGAGCTCAAAAAGGATTTGGAAAAGTAAGTAAGAGAAGTAGAAGAAAAGTTGGGAAGAGAAATGATGGTGATGCAAGAAAATAATGAAAAAAAACAAGTCAAGAACTTGCTAAAGGACACTCAAAAATATTGAAGAAAATAACACCTTAAAAATAGACTAACCCTAAAGGCAAAAGAGCTCCAAAAAGCCAAAGAGGAGAAGAATGCCTTGAAAGGTAGAATTAGCCAAATGGAAAAGGAGGTCCAAAACACCACTGAAGAAAATACCACCTTAAAAATTGGGTTGGAGCAAGTGGAAGCTAGCGAATTTATGAGAAATCAAGAAATTTTAAACAGAACCAAAAGAATGAAAAAATGGTTTACAATGTGAAATATCTCATTGGAAAATCCACTGACCTGGAAAATCTATCCAGGAGAGATAATTTAAAAATTATTGTACTACCTGAAAGCCATGATCAAAAAAAGAGCCTACACATTACCTTTCAAGAAATTATCAAGGAAAACTGCCCTGTTATTCTAGAACCAGATGGTAAAATAGAAACCAAAAGAATCCACTGATCACCTCTTGAAGAAGATCCCAAAAAGAAAAATCTTGGGAATATTTTTGCCAAATTCCAGACTCCCCAGGTCAAGCAGAAAATATTGCAAGCAGCTAGGAAGGAACAATTCGAGCATTCTAGAAACACAATCAGGATAACACAAGATCTAGGAGCTTCTACATTAAGGCATTGAAGGGCTTGGAATACAATATCCTGGAGGTCAAAGGAGCTAGGATTAAAATCAAGAATCACCTACAAAGTAAAACTGAATGTAATACTCCAAAGCAAAATATGGATTTTTCAATAAAATAAAGGACTTTCAAGCTTTCTCCATGAAAAGACCAGAGCTGAATAGAAAATTTGACTTTCAAATACAAGACTCAGGAAAACCATGAAAAGTTAAGAAAGAGAAATCATAAAGGACTTAACTAAAGTTGAACCATTTTGTTTACATTCCTACATCAAATGATAATATTTGTAACTCATGAGACCTTTCTCATTATTAGGGTAGTTGAAGGGAATATACATATATATATAGACAGAGAGCAAAGGGTGAGTTGAATATGAAGGGATGATATCTAAAAAATCAAGGGGTGAGAGAGAAATATATTGGGAGAAGGAGAAAGAGAGAGATAGAATGGGGTAAATTATCTCACATAAAATTGGCAAGAAAAAGCCATTCTTTTGGAAGGGAAGAAGGGGCAGGTGAAAGGGAATGAGTGAATCTTGCTGTCATTGGATTTGACTTAAAGAGGGAATAATATACACACTCAACTGGGTATCTTACCCTACAGGAAAGTAGGGATGAAGGGGATAAGAGAAGGGGGATGATAGAAGGGAAGGGGGATTTGGGGAGGAGGTAATCAAAAGAAAACACTTTTGAAAAGGGATAGGGTCAAGACAAAAAGTTAAATAAAGGGGGACAAGATAGGATGCAGGGAAATATAGTTAGTTTTTCACAAAATGACTATTATGCAAGTGTTTTGCATAACAATACATGTGTGGCTTATGTTGCCTTCACAAGGAGGGGGGTGGGGGGGGAGAAGGGAGAGAATTTGGAACTCAAAGTTCTAAAAACAAATGCTCAAAAAAATTGTTTTTACATGCAACTGGGAAATAAGATATACAGGCAATGGGGCACAGAAATCTATCTTGCCCTACATGAAAGTAATGGGAAAGGGGATGGGGTGGGAAGTGGGGTGACAGAAGGGAGAGCAGACTGGGGAAAGGAGCAATCAGAATATATGCCATCTTGGAGTGGGGGAAGGGTAGAAATGGGCAATAAATCTATAACTCAAGATCTAGTGGAAATCAATGTTGAAAAAAAATTAAATAATAAAAATATATATGAACAACAAAGAAAAATATATTTTTCCTTTGTTTGTTATATGGCTTGTATGGAAATGTTTTGCATGATTTCACATTTATAATTCATGCCATATTATTTGCCTTTTCAGTTGGTGGAGGGATGAGAGGCAGGGAGGGATTTTGGAAGTCAAAATTTAAGAAGAAATTAATATTAAAAATAAATAAATACTTGGAAATGAGAAGAGATGAGAGTATTCTTTAAGGATCTTAAGTATGTGACACATTGGTTAAAAAAACCTAATTAACAGGTACATGCCTTTAACATGCAATAAAAATGATTGATACTGATCTTATTGTCTGAAGGCCAGATTTTTTGATACACTTTTTGCCAGGGTCCAGACTTCCTCTCAGGGCAGAAGTGAACCTTCAACCAACAGGTGGAGCTAGGTAGGTTACTTGAAATGTGATGGGAACACATACGTTTCTCTATAAAGGCAAGTATGTATGCTTGTAACCTCTGTCCTTTGGACTGGAGGGCAAGGTCATGGTCTTGCCCTCCATTTAAGGAAGAGGCTCAGCACAATCTGTCCTGCAATTGAACACCTGCCCTTCTACTTTTGGACATGTTTGGAGCTTTCCATTAGACCTTCCTTCTCCAGGAAACTCATTAAAAATCAAATTATTCTGGAGGATTGAATCTGTCAAGTTCTCACATCTCATTGGTATCCCTTCCACTCTGACCTGACACCATGAGTGGAGAACCAGACCATGGGCTCTAGGACTTCAATTTAAGGAGGGAGCTTAGCCCAGATTTTCTCCTTATTTCCTACCAGCTACGCCTCTTTGGGACTTTTCTGTAACATTTTCCAACACCCTATTCCTCTTCTGTGTTGTCTTCCCCATTAGATTGTAAGCTCCTTGAGAACCCGGACTACGTGTTTTTTTTTGGTTTGTTT
The DNA here is from genome assembly GCF_011100635.1 of Trichosurus vulpecula. Classification (NCBI taxonomy): domain Eukaryota; kingdom Metazoa; phylum Chordata; class Mammalia; order Diprotodontia; family Phalangeridae; genus Trichosurus; species Trichosurus vulpecula. The sequence goes on along the minus strand of NC_050577.1, from coordinate 232,320,184 downwards.
TTATATCCTTAAGAATTCTCCCTTAGGTTATTTTGAAAGGAGGATGGGACTTAAAACTGAGAAAATAAAGAAATACCTCTATAAAGAGGTAAGATTTGAGCTGCACATTGAATGTAGTGACTAATGCCCAACATTTTAGGGGTAGGAAACCATTTCAGCCATGAATATCAGATTTTCAAAGGTCGAAGATGGGAGATGGAATTTTCTGTGCAGAAACAATCAATTTAATGAAATTAATCCCTGTAGTTACATCTAGTAAGGAAAGAACCTCTTTGAGAAACCTTGATTTAGAGAATACTTCTCTTAGGAGAGGGAGGGAAGTATCATTGCAAATTGTCTACATGTCAGTTTTTCAAAGCTACTGTGCCATTATCTTTCTTTCGTTTTCAGTAGGCAGAGGAAAAAAGGCATGAAATAATACAAAAGTCTGACCTCTAAACATAACAGGGATGCTGTGAAGGGTAATGTAATTACATTTGTTGTACATTTTATATCTTTTGATAAAAGAAGGTATATAAGTATCTAATATTATCACTGAACTGGGGCTCATTAGGATGTGATATTTATTCCATGAATACAGACCAATAATGTCTTGGACTTGAGAACAGCTGTACCAAATGACAATCATTTGTTTGCTCTCAAAAATATATCATTGTGTAGATTGAGTATATTTTCATTGGAGCCCAGATCAAGTGATAATGATTAGAATTTGGAGATGAAATAACTCTAAATGTGTGTTAAGTTTTAATACTGAAAGTGATGATGTGCAATAAAACTGAATAGTTCCCCAAAATTACTCTTTAAAATAGGTAGAATTGGCTGTTTTTCAAGAATGTCTTAGGCCACCTTCTATAGCCACATGAGTGGAAAGAGTATTGTCTCTGCAATGAGAGGGCCTCATTTCAAATATTGGCTCCAATACATGAAATATTTGGATAAGTCAAGCAAGCTCTCTGGGTCTTAGGATTTTGCCAGGGGTGGAGAACCTGTGGCTGTTTAATAATAATAATAATAATAATAATAATAATAATAATGAAAAAGATTTGTTCTGTGAAGTTTGGATTCAGTCAAAGGGCCACACTTGAGGACTAAGAGGTCTCATGTGGCCTTGAGGCCACAAGTTGCCTACCACTGGTTTGGACTATACAGCTTCTGAGAACCTTTCCATATCTACATCTATTTTCTTTAAGAATGAGGATAAGATATATTTAAATAGAACCTTGGAGGATACAAACACACACACATATACACAGTCACATGTGTATTACATATATATGTATGTATATATAATTTCACGTTAATATATGTAGGTGCATGCATGTATATGCATATCTCATTCCCACTAAAATACACACATATGCATGTGTTTGCACATACACAAACCCCCAGAAGGGTCAACATTTTAGACACCTTGATATGGAGACACAAATTAGTCAGGCCCCATTTATCCTGATAGAATAATTTGAAGTGATTAGATACTAATTAAAGATACTTCATTTCAGGTATAGAATCTTAATCCAAATACTCAAATCTGTCACCTGTCAAAACAACAACTAAAAAAAGCAGGGTAGCTTTTATGCGAGGTGTTACTTAACAACAACAACAAAAATAGAGCAAAAGAAAGATCAAAGGATAATCAGATCTACAAAAATGAGATGGAAAGGGAATTACATTAAATTAATCTGTCAATCAGAAAACATTTATTATGTACCTCCTGGATGCCAGGCACTTTGCTAGATGGTGAGGACAAGAAGAAAAAAAAATAAATCTTTCTTGACATCAAGAGTTTACATTCCTCAAGGGAATAATATGTACATCTAAGGGTATGTATAAAAATGTAAATATAAAATGAAATATAGTCACAAAATAAGAATATAATTTCCCAATATGTGGAAGGAGGGTGTCATTAGCACTTTGTGGGTTCAGGAGAGGCTTGATTTAGAAGATGCCCCTTGAATTTTGAAGTAAACTAAGAATTTTAAGAGACCATAGTGAGGAGAGAGTGTATTTCTGTTCTCAGTTATAGCCAGCATAAATTCATAAAGATGGAGGATAGAGTGTCAGGCTAGTGAGGTGATACATTCATATGAATAACTCAGAACAATAAAACAATCTGAGTAGATTGCACTTGCTGCAAGAGTTACCTTATGAACTACAGAAGTGGGACCATAGCCACTACTCTAGGAAGTCAAGAAAAACAAAACAAAGAAAAACTCCATGACACCACTTTCTGCATAGTAGTGGAGGGATGGGATGGTGATGGGGGGGAGGGAGTCACTCACTATTAAAAGTGGAGGGAAGAGAGTAACCTAGTTGTGCAAAATGGAATCATGGGCCAAGTTTCTCTTCTTCAAGGAAGCTAGACAGTGAAAAAATGCCTCACTTTCTGTGCAAATGATTATAATAGACATCATCGAGATTTACTGTATTCTTAGACCTAGTTTTACCCTAAAATTCTGAAAGCACAAAACCACCCCTCCCAAAAAATTACATGTAATAGTGCATGATTAAAATTCTGATGTGTCATTGTCTATACATCAAATGAATAAGGAAAGAATTCATTGAGATCCTAGAGAACCAAATCTAATTTTCATAGTTTAGACTCACTTAGATGCTGACACAGGCATGTTTAAGGGAAGCCCAGTACAGATAAAAATGGTATATCTAGAAAGCCTGAAGGGTAGTCTTTCATGGGCTGCTGCGGAATTCAGTCCCTACAGGCTGAAGAAAGGGATTGGCAGTAGGCAGCTTTTGACAGTGAGACATTAGATTCTCTAACTATATTGGAATATATAGAAGATTTCCTCACTCCCTCATCTCTTCAGGGAATTAGCTGGGCCTTTTCCAGGTGTTCTTCCATGTTATTTAATGTCCTGTTGCAATGGGCCATTGTTTCCACTTGTTAGTTTCAATTCTGAAACATTCATGCAGGATCAAATAGTGCTGCTGGTTCTTTCCCTTTAGGGGAATTATCAGCTTTGCAAATATTACAGAAAGATAATGAAAAATCACATCCTAATGAATCTCATTTGAAGAAGATATTTTATATTTTGCCTAATTTTTTAAACATTTTTAACCACTGTGTAGACACAAGTCATAAAAATAAACTGTATTATTAGTCTTGGGAAAGAGGCCACATGTATTGCACAGCAGAAGATTCCCTTAATTAATCTCTGTTACTTAAATTGTAACCCAGGGGGTCATGATTCAATAATTAGTCTTTTAAAAATGAAAGCTTTTCTCCCCCTTCCATTCCATTAAAAAATAAATACAGCATGCCTGTCCTTGGAGAGGCATGTCAAAAAGGCAGAAATACAGGTAGAAAATAGTGTGCCCTAGGTAGGAGATGATTGTTCCAAGAAATCAGCCTCTTAACATTTATATTTAGCTTTACACACAATCATTTAGCTTCTATTTTTCTTTGAAGGGCTTTTATCGCATTACTTGACTCTTTGCTTGTCAGAGTCTGTTGATTTGAAGCTGAAAGTCACAAAATCACAGATTTTATTGCTATTTCTTCTTCATTCTCTCTCTCTCTGTCTCTCTGTCTCTGTCTCTGTCGCTCTGTGTCTGTCTGTCTCTCTTTGTGTCTGTGTCTGTCTCTCTTTGTGTCTGTGTCTGTCTGTCTGTCTGTCTCTCTCTCTCTCTTTCTCTCTCTCTCTCTTTGGTTATCCTTCTCATTTTAGTCTGCCACCTTTAAGTAGATTTGATAAAGGGATATTAACTAAGTTGGTTATAGTAAGAATAGTTTTTACAAAATATTCCCCCCAAATTGCAGATATATGCTCTCATAAATACATACAACTTCCACAGAAAAAGTGATCAGCTTAGACCACATATGTAGCAAAGTGGACACACTCAAGAGGAATTCCTGTTCTATTTATATGGTGCTCAAAAGTTCCCATTAAGCCTATTGTACCTTTTGTTTCTTTCTGGACATAAAGCAAAATCAGGAATGTATGTCCCATATATTATTGGCTCCAATGCACAATGTGGTCACTGCCATCAGCTGATCTAGGGATGGTGCTAGAATACTGTCGAGAAGAAAGGAAGTCCAAAATACCGCAAACTCTTCAAAGCTCAGAAGGACCTACTCTCGCCCAAAAGGGTGAGAGGGATGGGAATACTTCTACCACCTACTTGGTAAGTAGTTCTTCAGGGAGTTTTTAAAATGCTACACTTACTCCAAAGTTTCCAGTGACTCTCATTCTCTAGATTTATAATTTATAGATGATCTCTGGGCTTGGCCAAGTTTCCTTGGCCTATAAAAAATGAGTATTATGTAACACCACTAGAGTTGGAAGAATTTTCAAACTGTATATAATTGATTATATCAATCAATAAATCATTCAATTAAATCAAAATTAGCTGAGTGATCATATTACCACCTACAATAGGTAGGGTAGGGTTGAATAAATCACTCACCCTGTCTTTACAATATGCAAAAGTACATGAAGCAATATTAAGTGGAAGAGAATCCTAATGACTTGGGTTAATGAAAGCTTTATATAGCTCATGAGAAGAGATGTGAATGAAGTTTGAGAATCCAGGAATGAAAGGTGAGGATGGAGGCCATTCTAATCATGAGAGAGAGCCTGCAGAAAGACACAGAGGTAAGGGATGTCATTTCTTACACTGATAATAGCTAGAACACAACTGATGGGTGGGGCCATAAATTGATCCCGGATTTTCTGACTGAGTTGTGTCCTTTCCACTAAATATATGTAAAAGTTATTTTAAGTAAAAATAAATATCTCCCAAAATTTTGGTAAGGAGAAATATTTCATGTATCTTATCTCACAATCAACACTGTGCCAAGGCTTTCTATTCACTTCTTACTGCAGGATGTATGGCATTTGTATTGTATAGTTTATGTAAAGTGTTGAATTATTAAACAAGCTAATGGACTGCTAAGACCATTTTTCAAACAGGCTTGGAAAATAGTATTGCTTCTTACAATTTGTTTTCTTAGTCTAACATACATGTGAATATTCATTTATAATAGAAGTATTTTTATTAGAATTTCTAATGAAATTCTAAACTCAAAAAGCAGGCATTTTTTTCATTAGTCAATGAAGTGCCTATTTATTGATTGTTTATTATGTGTAATGTGTTATGCCATGTGCTAAGGGGTATGGAAGGATGAATAAGATGTGGTCTTTGACAGTATGAAATGCATAACTTAATTTAGGACACAAGATATGTACATAAATAACTATAATAAGTGTTTGGGTATCATAAGTGCATAAGAAGTACATATTATGAGTGTTCAATGGATCCAGATATTCTTTCATGACATCTGTGTAGGGTGGGGGATAGGTCATGTGTCATGGGGGAAGTGGAATTTAAGCTGAGCATTATAAAATGGGTGCATTTCAAAAGACAGAAGTAAAAGAAAGATGTGTTAGGTAATGGTAACGGATTGAGCAATGGCACACCGGTAGAAAAGGGTGAAATATATTTAAAGAATAGTGAATAATCTAGTTTAGATCAAGATAGGATATATCACTAGACTGAAACATGTCCAAGCAATAGGAGATCTGGGAAGTACATGGCTGAGGCTGGAGGTACCAACCAGTACATAGAGGAGGTTTCCTCTTGCCACATCCTGAAAACCAGGTGTACCAGTGGATACAGCCCTAGGTCTGGAGTCAAGAAGGTCTGGGCTCCATTACATACATAGACACAAAGAAGTTTCTTGTCCTAAGTTTGCCTCAGTTTCCTCAACTATAGAATGGGGATAATAATATGTAATATGTAATACCTACATGCCAGGGTTGTTGACATTATCATGTAAGATACTATTTGTAAAGTGGCTCTGAAAAGAAAGAAGGCAGAAGAAATTCATGAGATTTTGGAAGATGTAGAGAGTGAAGATGTCATGGGGCATAGACAAGATAATGACAAATACTAAAGTACTCTGTCATTTTCAATGATGATGGTGATGATGATGATAGTATTTATATAACATTTTCAAAATATTTTACAAAAGCTTTTCTCCTGAAATTCATGCTTTACATATGCAATTTGATTGTGCCAATTACCTTTAAAACATGAAGGCAACTATTATATCCTCCACTGTACAGATGAGGGAAAAATGAGTCTTAGAAAAGTAAAGTAACTTTCTAGTATTCAGTAGTTATTGAATGTTAGATCCAGAATTTTATCTTTAGTCTTCTACTCTAAGTTCTATAAGCTTTCCTCTGTACTCCAATATTCCTGGAACAATCCACTTTGATGCTTCATTATCATTTAAATATACTTGAAGATTTGCTAGGGAGGGGGAAAGGCATGGACAGAGGTTAAAATATCACCAGGGATGAACCAATTGACCTCACACAGGAATGAGAATAAAACAATCTAATTTAGCATTGCAAAGAAAAAATGAGAAAAAGTGTAGAATTATGAGATATTTTTGGTTCAGCATAAATATGTTTTTAATTTTGTTAAAAAGGAATTGTCATATTCCATATAGTTGTAGAATATAAAATTCCTTGCCAAAAGTTGACACTCATTATGCAGAATGAGATTGGTATACTGGTAATAAAGTGAAACGTGTTTCCATATAAGGAACAATCTGGGAAAATGATGAGCATCCTCATTCCACATGCACCATGAGCAGATGCTGAGAGCTACTCTGAGGCCTCGTTGAAAGCTTGATATTCTGCTATTGTTCCTCAACTGCATTATTTCACAATTTTGATTGGGATTTTATCTGAACTTAGGAGGGACACAGTTTAACTAAATAGTTTACCCCCCTTTAAAGCTCCTCTCTTGTTTAATCAACCTTCTCCTTCTGGTATTTCCAGCAACTACTTTAGTTTCGAAGAGATGTGGCACCAGAAACAGTGCAGAGTGGTGGGTGGGGGAGGAGATGGTGGTGGTGGTGGTGGTGATTAAAGTACTTGATTTTGGCTTTCAGCATGTAAAGAGGTAGGAAAAAAGGTCAACATACATAATATAAGCCAATAAACTCAAAGAAAACAGTCATCATTTTCAAGGGTGCTGAGGTTTGGAAAATCAGCTTAACCTTCCTAAAACATCATTTCTATCAGGCCACTGCCCTCTCCATAGGTCTTCAATGTTGCTATGCTGTTCCTAGGGGATGACCAAGTTCTTTGTTTAGTCATTGATTCAAGGACCAGAAAATTCATGTTCAAATGTTGTTTAGCCTTGAAAACTTATTAATTCTATTCAAGTACAGCTTTCATTTGGATGAAGTAACCACTATGGTGCCTTCCTTCCTCAGATTCCATTCTAGTTTACTCAACTTTATCAAATAGTTCCAATTTTACCTTTCACTATTATCAACTATTATCAACAAGACAAATTATGTTTGCTTTTTTCTGACAAATTGATTTGGTCATGGTTTTCATACACTTTCTTTTACTTCCCTGCCTCACAGACTGAAGAAAAGCAGGAGGTAGAAATGAGAAGGGAAAGGGTTCTAGGCTTTGGGGACAACTAATGAACATTATTGGGGTAGGGAAACAGACTATTCAAGGCACAATGAATAGGCCTGACTAATCAATTTTCATGTCATGTTATTCAATATGATGTCTGATACAGTGTAAGTGCTTAACAAATGTTTGTTCATCGAATTATTGGCTAATCATCACAGAAACTCTGTGAGGTAGATAATTTTAAGATTATAAATTTTGTACATATTGATAGTATTAAGTTTAGCTCAAGCACTACCTTTCCTGATCCCCTATCTGTGAATATTTCTTCTGTGTTTCAAAAATTATCTATCTATCTATCTATCTATCTATCTATCTTTCTATCTATATATCTACATATCTATATATCAATCTTTCTATCTATCCACACAATACACACATTTATATGTGTGTGCACATATACACACATGCATGTAAATGTATGTGTATATACATGCTTATATGTAAATTTATATAAACACATATAAACTCACACATATACATATATACAGCTCTCTATATGACTATATACAGGTGTGTGTATGTGTACGTATACACACACACACACACACACACACATATATATATATATATATATATATATATATATATATATATATGTATGTGTGATGATACATGGATAGATAGATTCAATATACCATGATATAACACAAGCTTCTTAAGAACAAGGATTCTTTCACTTTTGTTTTTGTATTATTGGCACTCAGAATGTTGCTTGAGACATAGTAGGTCCTGAATAGATGTTTATTGATAGAATGCTTTTTTTTTTCTCATATTGATGTTGTAGAAACTGAGGCTAAGAGGTTAAGGACTTAAGAATGGTCACTAGAGCTAATATTTTGCAGAGGTAGTCTTCTGAATCTAAATCAGACTTTCTTTCTGGTACATCACGCTTCTTAGCAATAAATCTTCACGGATAAATCATTGGTTGGTTTTGTTTAGTTGTTGTTTGTTGTTGTTGTTGTTGTTGTTGTTGAGGAGGGGGAATAACCACCCTGGACCTAGTCATGATGTTTAGAATTTAACTTCTTGTAGAAAGCTACATTACTCTTGCCAATTTTTCCTTAAGGCATTGAAATTAGGGCCATTGTAATCTTATTTAAGATTTAGTGTACACTCAGTGTTTCATAGGAGGGGAAAAAAGGTTAAAAAAAGTCAAATTAGTTTTTTTGGTGGCAACTGGCCTTTTAATTTAGCACTAATGAATCTAATAAAAACATATCCTTTCTCTGGATAAATGAGGGACTATAAGTTTGAAATATTGTATATTCTTTCAGACCCTATTGATATATTGATTGATTTCACTTTAAAGGTTTTTCCTCCCACTTTCTTTTTAAATTTTGTTAAAAGAGATGGCTTACAAGGTAGAAAAGGGGAAAGGTGGGTACTTAGGAAAAAAAGATAATGTCAAAACAAAAAAATGATCAATAAAAAAGATAAAAGAAGTAAAGTAGCTTTAGTGGTTTCTAGTACATGAACTCAAGATCTCAGGACCATTCTGCTTTCTTCAAAGGTAAAAGTCTGAACAAGACTGAATACATAGAATCGCTTGGGGGTAAATAGCTAAACTCTAGGAACTGCTTATGGATTCTGGTCCATAGAGAAGCACAAAGAAATCAACTCTTTTAGTTCTCTCCCTGTAAGAGATCTCAGTCAATAGAATTTGGAGACATAGAGATAAGAATGGTTCATGAAACTGAAATGACTTCATTTCTTCTGCGACTGGCCTAGGTCCAGTTTTCAATCTTGGAGATTTTTCTCAACCAGATAAAATCCCCTAAAACTATATTGATCTTATCTCAGATCCCTGAGATATTTCAGAGTTCAATGGAACCACACCAGAGATATTGTCTGTTAGAAATCACTCGATCCCAGTTTACTTCAATTGGCAGAATGCCAAAGTATTCTTATATCCCTGGAGGACAGGATGATATTCCATGTTTAGATTGACTTTGATTTCTTAAAAAAAAATCTGTAATGGAGCAAGTAATCTTTTAAGAAAGTACAGTCAGGAATGGACATTTTACATTAGATGCATGTGATTCTACTGATGAATAGGTATAATACCAAAGAATTCTTTTCATTACTTAAATCAATTATTTGTATAGGCTGATTCTAATTAGGGTGAAAAATTTGAACCAGATCTAATTCAATCCACTTGGTTGCCTACATGACAAAAAACAAACAAACAAACAAAAACTTCAATTACCCTCAGTCATCCTATGGGAAAAACTTTGTATCAGCATACTTGACCTTGTGTCAGCTCACAACATTTACTTTGGACCTTAGCTTCTGGTTAAATTTGGGTTATATAATCAATGCTATTTTTAGAATTTGAAGAAAGGTCAGTTGCTATTTACTTTGAGCCAAAAAATCTCTAGGAAAACATAATAGAGAAGCAACCATCTAACTTCTCCCTGAAGACCATCCATAAAAAAGAATGTACTGCATCCTTACACAGACTGTCATATAGATAAATCTATTTGTCATCTTTTCTTTTTCTGGCTACCAAACCTCCAGTTATCTCTTTGCAACTTCTATGCATTCTTCATTGTCTTTCCCTCTAGGGTCAAAGAAAATATGTTTAATCCTTCTTCCATGTTAAACCTTCCTTCAAATATTTACTTGTAGTCAAATACTACTTCCTACCTTGTATTCCGAAGTTTTCTCTTCAACACACTAAATATCACTATAGAATTCACTGTCATGGATTCAAGAACCTTTGGCATTCTTGTTTATTGTATTTTCTCAATGTCTTATCATTGTCCTTCATAAGCTATGCTTCTCAGAATTGAGCCCATCACCTCAGATGTGGTCTGATCAGAGATGAGTACAGTGGGAAATCACCCCATTTATTGCTGGAAGCCATCTCTCTCTCTCAAAATCACCCTTTTAGGGGGGCGGAGCCAAGATGGCGGCTGGTAAGGACGGACTACAGTGAGCTCCGTACCCGAGTCCCTCCAAAAACCTATAAAAAATGGCTCTGAACCAATTCTAGAACAGCAGAACCCACAGAACAGCAGAGGGAAGCAGGGCTCCAGCCCAGGACAGCCTGGATCGTCTCTGGGTGAGGTCTATTCCACACGGAGCTGGGAGCTGGGAGCTGGGAGCTGGGAATGGAGTGGAGCAGAGCCCAGACTGAGCGGCGTGGACGATCCAGACCAGAAGCCGGTCGGAGCGGGCCCTAGCGCCCTGAATATGTGAGCTGCGGCAGTTACCAGACCCCTCGACCCACAAACACCAAAGACTGCGGAGAAGGTTAGTGGGAAAAGCTGCGGGAGTGGAAGGAGTTCATGGTTCGGCTTCCAGCCCCGGGGGCAGCGGAGGTGGGGCAGCTACGGCTGTTGTTACTTCCGGCTCCAGGCCCACCTGGTGGGAGGAATTAAGTGGCAGATCACAGGAGGGGTGCACAGCCTGCCGAAGATCTGAGCCCAGCCTGGACTGGGGGTCCTTGGGGAAGGAGGAGTGCAGCTCTGACAGAGCTGGCACCTCCCCCCCAAACGTAGAACATAGAACTCTGTAATCTACAAGCAGTCATACCCCACTGAAAAACTCAAGAGTCAAGTTAGTTGGTTGGGAATATGGCCAGGCAGCGAAAACGCGCCCAGATTCAGTCTCAGACTTTGGATTCTTTCTTTGGTGACAAAGAAGACCAAAACATACAGCCTAAAGAAGACAACAAAGTCATAGAGCCTACAACAAAAGCCTCCAAGAAAAACATGAACTGGCCCCAGGCCATAGAAGAACTCAAAAAGGATTTGGAAAAGCAAGTTAGAGAGGTAGAGGAAAAATTGGGAAGAGAAATGAGAAGGATGCGAAAAAACCATGAAAAACAAGTCAATGACTTGCTAAAGGAGACCCAAAAAAATACTGAAAAATACACTGAAGAAAACAACACCTTAAAAAATAGACTAACTCAAATGGCAAAAGAGCTCCAAAAAGCCAATGAGGAGAAGAATGCCTTGAAAGGCAGAATTAGCCAAATGGAAAAGGAGGTCCAAAAGACCACTGAAGAAAATACCACTTTAAAAATTAGATTGGAGCAAGTGGAAGCTAGTGACTTGATGAGAAATCAGGATATTATAAAACAGAACCAAAGGAATGAAAAAATGGAAGACAATGTGAAATATCTCCTTGGGAAAATCACTGACCTGGAAAATAGATCCAGGAGAGATAATTTAAAAATTATTGAACTACCTGAAAGCCATGATCAAAAAAAGAGCCTAGATACCATCTTTCAAGAAATTATCAAGGAGAACTGCCCTGATATTCTAGAGCCACAGGGCAAAATAGAAATTGAAAGAATCCATCGATCGCCTCCTCAAATAGATCCCGAAAAGAAATCTCCTAGGAATATTGCTGCCAAATTCCAGAGCTCCCAGATCAAGGAGAAAATACTGCAAGCAGCCAGAAAGAAACCATTTGAGTATTGTGGAAACCCAATCAGAATAACCCAAGATCTGGCAGCTTCTACATTAAGAGATCGAAGGGCTTGGAATGCGATATTCCGGAGGTCAATGGAGCTAGGATTAAAACCTAGAATCACCTACCCAGCAAAACTGAGTATCATGTTCCAAGGCAAAATATGGACTTTCAATAAAATAGAGGACTTTCAAGCTTTCTCAGTGAAAAGACCAGAACTGAATAGAAAATTTGACTTTCAAACACAAGAATCAAGAGAAGCATGAAAAGGTAATCAAGAAACGGAAATTGCAAGGGACTTACTAAAGTTGAACTGTTTTGTTTACGTTCCTACATGGAAAGATGATGAGTATGATTCATGAGACCTCAGTATTAGGGTAGTTGAAGGGAATATGCATATATATATATGCGTATATATATATATGTTTATGTATATATATAAGTGAATGTGTATGTATGTATGTATCTATGTGTATATGTACGTATGTGTATGTATGTGCATATATATATATATGTAAAAGAGAGAGAGCAGACACAGGGTGAGTTGAAGATGAAGGGAAGATATCTAAAAGAAATAAAATGAAATTAAGGGATGAGAGAGTAACATACTGAGAGAGGGAGATAGGGAGAGATAGAATGGGGTGGATTATCTCGCATAAAGGTGGCAAGAGGAAGCAGTTCTATGGGAGGAGGGGAGAGGGCAGGTGAGGGGGGAATGAGTGAACCTTGCTCTCATCAGATTTGGCCTGAGGGGGAATACCATACATACTCAGTTGGGTATCTTACCCCACAGGAAAGAAGAGGGAGGAAGATAAAAAAAAAATAAAAGGCGGGGGGATGATGGAGTGGAGGGCAGATGGGGGTGGAGGTAATCAAAACAAACACTTTGGAAAGGGGACAGGGTCAAGGGAGAAAATTCAATAAAGCGGGATGGGTTGGGAAGGAGCAAAATGTAGTTAGCCTTTCACAACATGAGTATTGTGGAAGGGTTATACATAATAATACATGTGTGGCCTAGGTTGAATTGCTCAACTTCTTAGGGAGGGTGGGTGGGAAGGGAAGAGGGAAGGGAATTTGGAACTCAAAGTTTTAAAATCAGATGTTCGAAAACAAAAAACGTTTTTGTATGCAACTAAAAAATAAGATACACAGGCAACGGGACGTAGAAATTTATCTTGCCCTACAAGAAAGGAAGGGAAAAGGGGATGAGAGGGGAGGGGGGTGATAGAGGGGAGGGCTGACTGGGGAACAGGGCAAGCAGAATATAAGCCATCTTGGAGTGGGGGGGGGGAGGGCAGAAATGGGGAGAAAATTTGTAATTAAAACTGTTGTGAAAATCAATGTTGAAAACCAAATATGTTAAATAAATAAATTGCATTAAAAAAAATAAATAAAAAAAAATCACCCTTTTATTAATGGAAACTATCTCTCTCTCAATGTAGCCAAAATTTACATTAACCTTTTTGAGCATCAAATCATACTCAGATCAAGTTTGAAAGCCACAAAAATCCCAAGCCTGAAAACTTTTGCATCTCATACTTGTGATGCTATTTGAAAACAATTTAGAATGATAGTGAGAATCTAGATAGAACTTTTAAGTTTTACGAAGTGCTTTGTAATATTATCTCATTTCCCCCTGCAATAACACCTTAGGAAATTAGATGCTATTTTATTACCATTTTATAGAAGAATAAACTGAGGCAGACAGAGGTTGATTGACTTATCCAGGATCACACAACTAGTATGTAAGTATCTGAGGCTGGATTTGAATTTAGGTCTTCCAGGATTGGCACTCTATCCATGACAATATATAGATGCCTCAATTAAAGAGTCTCCCCTTTGTCATTTACTCTGTTAAATTTCATCTTGGATGTTTGATTAGTTGTGATAGTGGATAGAAATCTGGCCGTGGATTCAGAAAGACCTCAATTCAAATCCTTCATCAGACTATTCCTAGTTGTGTGACTCTAGGCAAGTCTTCTTACCTCTAAGTCTCAGTTTCCTTATCTGCAAAATGGGGAAAATAATAACACCTATCTTACAGGGTTATTGTGAAGAACAAATAAAATATGCTTTACAAATATATTGGCAAAGCACTTTGAAAATATAAAGACTTCTTCTTCCTCTTCCTCTACCTCCTCTTCCCTTCCTTCCATCCTTCCTTCCTTCCTTCTTACATTCCTTCCTTCCTTTCTTCCATCCATCCTTCCTTCCTTCTTCCCTTCCTTTCTTCCTTCCTTCCTTCCTTCCTTCCTTCCTTCCTTCCTTCCTTCCTTCCTTCCTTCCTTCCTCCTCCTCCTCCTTCTAATGTTCTTGTCTACCAAGATCTTGGATCTTAATATCTATGCCCAATATATAACCTAGTATCACTTCATTTAGTAATATATTTTTTTGTTAAATATCTTCACATACTCCAGAATGTTCCTTGCCTACAATGATTCTTCTGAATATCCTTATGGTAAAACTCCTCATTTAACTTTCTTTGAAGTGCAAAAGTGAGTGCTTCATTAATATTATGGGCAGTGATAATAGAAAGGTAAGGAAGTTAGGTCTAGTGGACAAAAAATTGAGATTAATTGAGGAAGTCAAACAGGTTTTCCAGCTGATAAAAATTAAAGAATGCCAAATTGTTGCCTTAGCTAAATATCATGTCTTCTTTATACAGACAAATCCTATTTGTCTAATTAGATTAATATGTCAAGGATCTATGATTTAGCAAGTGTAGCAATTACACAGGCAAAACACCTCTAACTTAGTGGTGATTTTGGAGAATAGAACTTATGACAAGATTGTACATACTGAATTGGAGAAAACCTTAGAAGCAATTTAGTACAACTCTCTCATTTTACAGAGGAGGAAACTGAGGGCCACACAACCAAAAACAAGCAACAAAAAAGATAAATGATATGTCTAATATAACCCAGGCAATAAAAATACCCAGATTCGGGGGGGGCAGAGCAAAGATGGCACTGTGAAAGGAACTACTGGAGCTCTCTCATAAATTCTGTCAGGTATGTTTAAAAAAGTGAATCTGAGCAGATTTGAGAGTTAGAAGCCACTAGTAGACTGAGAGGGGTAGGAGGTAGTAGAAAAGGGTAAATTACATCACATGAAGAGGCACAAAAACATGTTATAGTAGAGGGAAAGAAGGGAGGGAGAAGAGCAGTATTTGAGCTTTACTCTCATTGGGTTTGGTTCAAGAAGGAAATAATATACCCTGATAAGTACAGAAATCAAGCTTGTCCTACAGGCAGTAGGAAGGGAAAGGGGAAAGAAAATGGAGGGGGGTGGTCAGAAGGGAGGGAAGAAGCAGCAAGGTGAAAAACGTACGATAAGGGAGGGGAATCAAGACAGAGGGTAAACTGAGAAACACAGTGGTCAACAGTAAAACTCTGTTGAGGAGTGGAAGGGAAAATGGAGAAATAAAAGCATAAACAGGGGGGAAATAGGATGGAGAAAAAGACACAGATAGTAATCATAACTGTGAATGTGAATGGGATAAACTCCTCATAAACGGGAAGCAGATAGCAGAATGGATTAAAAACTTTCATCCTACAATATGCTGTTTACAAGAAACATATCTGAAACAGGGAGATACACACAGGGTAAAGATAAAAGGCTGGAGTAGAGTATATTGTGCTTTAGCTAAAGTAAAAAAAACAGGGGTAGCAATCCTAATTTCAGACAAGGCAAAAGCAAAGACAGATCTAATTAAAAGAGATAAGTTTAGACACTATAAAATATTTGGGAGTCTATCTGCCAAGACAAACCCAGGGCCTATATGAACATAATTGTGAAACATTTTGCACACAAAAAAAGTCAGATCTAAATAAACAGGAAAATATCAGTTGCTCATGGTTAGGTCAAGCTAATATAATGAAAATAACAATTTCACCCCAAATTAATTTATTTATTCAGCACCATACCAATTGAACTACCAAAAATTATTTTACAGAGCTGGATAAAATAATAGCAAAATTCATCTGGAAGAATGAGAGGTCTGGAATATCTAGGATATTAATGAAAAGAAAAGCTAGGGAAGGTTGCCTAGCCATACCAGATATTAAACTGTACTATAAAGGAGCAGTCATCAAAGCTACCTGGTACTGGCTAAGAAACAGTGGTGGATCAGTGGAATAGGATAGGTACACAAGATGGAGAAGTCAATGACTATAGCAATCTACTCTTTGATAAACCCAAAGAATCCAGCTTCTGGGCTAAGAATTCACTATTTCACAAAAACTGCTGAGAAAATTGGAAAATGGTAGGGCAGAAACTGGGCATAGACCAATATCTTACACCATATATCAAAATAAAGTCAAAATGGGTTCATGATTTAGGAATAAAGACTAATACTATAAGCAATTTGGGAGAGCAAGGAATAGTTTACCTATCAGATTTCTGGGAAACGAAGAATTTGTGACCAAACAAGAGATAAAGAGCATTACAAAATGCAAAATGGATAATTTTGATTATGTTACATTGAAATGTTTTGTATAAAAAAAGCCAATGCAACAAAGATTAGGAGGGAAGCAGAAAATTGGGAGAAAATCTTTACCACCAGTGACTCTGATAAAGGCCTCATCTCTAAAATAGTCAGGGAACTGAGCCAAATCTATGGGAATACAAGTCATTCCCCAATTGAGAAATGGTCAAAGGATATGAACAGGCAGTTTTCAGAGGAAGAAATTCAAGATATCTATAGGCTTGAAAAAATGCTTGAAATCACTACTGATTAGAGAAATGCAAATCAAAACAACTCTTAGGTAACGCATCTCTCCTATCAGATTGGCTAAAATGACAAAAGAGGAAAACGATAAATGCTGGGGAGGATGTGGGAAAATTGGAACATTGTTACATTGCTGGTGGAGTTGTGAACTGATCCAGCCATTCTGGAGAGCAATTTGTAACTATGCCCAAAGGGCCATAAAGATGTTCATACCCTTTGAACCAGCAATACCCCTTCTAGGGTTGTATCCCAAAGAGATCACACAAGTGGGAAAAGGACCCATATGTACAAAAATATTTATAGCAGCTCTTTTTGTAATAGCAAAGAAGGTAATGGAATCCTGTTGTGCTATAAGAAATGGGGATGATAAGGACTTCATAACAACCTGGGAAAACATATACGACCTAGTGCCGAGTGAGTGGAGCAGAACCAGGAGAACATTATTCAAAACCGCAGATATATGGTTTCTGTGAGGTCTAATCCTGATAGACTTTGCTCTTCTCAGCAACACAAGGTGCAAAGACAACTCCAAAGGACTCACGATAGAGAATGCTATCTACATCCAGAGAAAGAACTATGAAGTATGAATGTGAATTGTGGCACACTTTATGCTATCCTTTTTTCCATTTTTTTCCTCTCTTTTGTTTTTGTTTTTGGGTTTTTTTTGTTTCATTTCTTCTTTCTCATGATTCATTCCATTGGTCATAATTCTTCTTTACAACTTGACTATTGTGTAAATAAGTTTAATGTGAAGTTATATGTAGAAGATATATTGGATTCCATGCCATCTTGGGGAGAGGGGGGGAAGAAAATCTGGAATTCAAAATCATGCAGAACTGAGTGTTTTAAACTAAAAATAAAAAAAAAAACATCTTAATTTAAAAAATAAAAAGAATACCCATATTCAGGACTTGATGACTGTGGTAAGAATCAATTAACTTTTCTGTGCCTAGGGTTTTTAATTACAAAATTAGGATATTAAATTCGATTACATCTAGGATTCATTGAAATTTACACTATGCTCCTATGTTTGTATGAGTCTTAGATCCAATATCCCTCATTGTACTACCCTGCTCGGTGTACTTCTCTTAGAAACTCCACCAAAAATGTTGTCAATTGTCTATTTATTGTACTTGCTTAATGAAGAGTGTGCTTTCTTTTAGTTCATTTGTTTTAGGAATAAATCAGCTTCTAAGAAAAGCTGTTGATAACTTGTTGGCTTTGACAGTTGAATCACCTGTCGCATAGCAACTCTTTTTCAGAGTTCCAAGAAAAGCAGATATTGAAATATACAACTCACAGCATGGTTCTGAGATAGCAGTTGCTCATTTCCATATGACAGGGAGTAGAATATTGGAGCAAATAGAAAATACTGTCTGCTTCAATGATTTGTGCATGAAGAATTAGAGAACTTGTAGACTAACAATTGGGGAAATATAGCACAGGGAAATACTCAATGATAATGGAATAAATGGTTTTTATCAAACTACAGGAAGAAGGTGAGCATTTGCTTTCTAACCAAAAGCTATGATATGGTCATTTGCAGAAAGGACACAGCTGATGATCCAAGAAATGTTAGAAAGAGGAAATGTTAGATAGAGGAAATGTGTGTGTGTGTGTGTGTGTGTGTGTGTGTGTGTGTGTGTGTGTGTGACAGAGACAAAGAAAGAGAGACAGAGAAAAAGGGAGACAGGAAAAGTATTCAGAAGAGTGTCAAAAAGAAATGGTAACACCCATTTTTCTCTATCTCTAGCTTTCTCTATCTGTTTTTCTGTGTGTATATGTGTCTCTCTCCATTGGCATTCATTATTGGTTAGCCAATGAGAGATTTAAGTGCTTTCTATGGCCATCTTCTGTTGAGAATACAAAGAAAGAATTGACAGAACGTACTTTGTGGCCATTTTTGACTAGTTCCTAAGGACAAGTAGTTAAGAGATTATATTTTACTCTTTGTTACTATTTGCCACAAAAAATAGTAGAATGGAGAAGACAACTGGTATTTCTTTTCATTGCTACATATTATTCCTGAAAGTGATGATTTATGTAATGGATCAGGGTTGTAGGGTAACTTTACCAACTTTATGATGAAAGTCATTGCCTTTTCCTAAAAAAAGCATAAGACTACTTCAGTGGAAGGTATCATCTAAGTCTGTTACTGCAGTTACAAATTAATCCACAGGAGCTCTGGAACAGCTTGGAATTAGAAAATCAGACAAGAAGACCAGGAGATTGGTTAATCTAGCTGAGATGTCAAGCTCAACCAAATGCTTGTCAAGCAGAGCGTGGATCCGCCCAGCTTTTTAGTGGAAGGATCTTTTCAACATAAAATGTATAGTCATAAAGGAAGATCTATAGACAGTTCCTGACAGACAACGAAGATGGGGAGGAAAATAGTTCTAGAGCTGTAAGTTGCGGTGGCCACATGTATTCTCTACATTTGTACTTCACTACCCTCAAATTCATGTACATGCCTTTGAAGTCTACAGTAGCACTTTGGGAATGGAATACTTTATAAACACTTAGCTTTACATTTTCAGTAAATGTTTTGGTTAATATTAATTTTATGTTAGAGGTTACTTTTTAATGAGAAATACACTTATAGGAGCTAATGAATGAAGATTTCAGAAAGAATAGTCACCATACTCACAAGGCTACCCTGAGAAGTAGGTTAGTATTAGTGTGACTGGCTCTTGAGGATGTGCCCTGACTTGGCTAAATGAATGCAGGTGGGATGAGTGAGCCAGCCCCAATCCAGGGGAAAAAAAGCCTGACTAGATATGAGGTCAGTGTCATGTCTGGACTACAATTACTTATGCAGTTACTGTTTACTCTGTTAAAGCACAAACTCCTAGAGAGCAATGGCTATTGTTTTTAAATTGTCTTTGTGTCTCTGACATCTATAGAGTGCCTGGCTCTAGTAGGGGTTTAATTAATAATCCCTGCTGGTTTGATCGATTGACTGATTTGCTTATGAGTTGCCAAAGGCTTAGAAAACTTTTGTGACTTGCTTAAGGTTACACAGCTAGCAAGTTTTGGGGGATGTATTTGGATCTAAGTACTTCTAACTCCTGTCGCCATATGCATCTAATGCACTAGGCTGACTCTCTGGCTATATATTACAAATAAAAATAAAATTTTCTGCAGCATATTGATCATCTAATTATTAATAGTCTACTGGATCAAAAAAGAAGAGACTTCCAAAGAAAAGTACTCCACTAAAATAATAAGGAAACTTCTCTTTTTCTTTACTAAAAATTCAAATAGAGGAAATATACATAGGATCATAGGAACTGACTTGTGTAGCTGTGAAATCCATAATGGAAAATGATTTTATCTGTGTAGTTGGAGCCCAACCTGACTTTATAGATTAAAATCAACACCTTGAATTGCTTCCCAAAGTGAGGAGGAAACTAGGGCTGACTGTGAATTTCTTGTGGTGGGGACCTGTCAGCAGGTGGGCTATTGAATGGTCCAGCAGCTCAGTGTGGTGCCAAGGAGAGGCAGGAGAAATTCCAAAGAGATGATATTACAGAACCAGAGTGAGAGAGAACTGGATTAAGTGGTCAAATCTGTGTGCTTACTTTACAATTTTCCTACATGACTGAAGCTAAGCTATCTCACAGTCTTCTCAGAATCAGCTGTATATATCTTTAGCTCTCTAACTTTATATTTCTTGGAGTGTAGTATGACAAAAATCTGATGAAAAAGAAAGTATTCTTTGTATCTACTACAGAAGTGCTGAACTTTCTCTGTATTTGTTTATTCATTCACTAATTCAAGAAATGTTTAAGAAGTTCCTACTATGTTCTAGGTACTATGCTCAGCTTTTGGGATTCAAAGACCACAGTGAAACAGCCCCTGCCCTTCAAAGGTTTTGCATTCTATGGGAGGGGAACAAACAACATGTCAAGAAAATGAGGAAATACGTCCATATACACATACATATGTGTGTGTGCATGTCCATGTGTGTGTAATATATATATATATATACATACACACACACACATATATATATATATAGCTAGCCATACTTGTAGCTATATATGCCTATACATATGAACATACACATACTTATGCAGACATATGCATATAATACATGAAAACATTGATCTAGACACAATAATCAATATACATACAATTACATATACGCAAAAATCACACATATAGACACAAAGCTGGTATTATTGTATGTGACTAAAAAGTGACTAACAAGGCATTTAGGATAGACTACTATAACTCACATATCAGATTTCAGATGACTAAATGTCCATGGAATTTGTAAGCAAAGAAAATTATTTCAGTCCCAGGAGGGAACAAATATAAGTCAGCTTAATATCCCCTGGCCCCTGTACTATGATTTTCTCACTCTTTCTGATAAGTGGTGACATGGTCAAAATAATAAGTCCTTTATTCAATCATTTTAATTAATTTTCTAGATGCAGACTTGTGACCTCATCAGTGTAGGGAAATCCAAGTGTGCATGCTCACTCTCTTAATACAGATGGTCATCTCATTTATTACTGAAAATCTTTAAGAGTTCTTACAAGAGACTAGATCATTTGTCCAAGATTATTCAGAGAGTATGTAGGAAAGATAGGATTTGAGACGTCTCCTTGTCTCAAAGGACATCCCTCAAACTACTACTCTGTGCTATTGTGGTACTAGTTTAACCTTTAAGAAGTAATCAAATAGTGCAGAGCAAAAATGTTCACTTATTTGAACAAGGAGGTAGACCATCTCCTTTCTATTTACAGCGCTGAAATGTCTTTTCATAATATCTGAAGAAACATAGCCTTGAAATCTAAAAGCCAGGGCCATTCCAATTCCAAATAAGCTCTCACATTCTAAAAGAAGTCCATTTCAAGTGTTTCCCATGGATGTGTCAAGAACATCCGCAATTCTTTTATAAAAGCAATAATGAGGTATCTTTCATTAAAGGATCTGGTTATAATTAGTATCAGTCTGGGGATGAAACAAGGTTATCACTTTGGTTACTCCCCTCAGTGATGCAAGTTGCAAACTTATCTATGACTTCTCATCCTATATGGATGCTGAGAAGACAAGGACTGAAATAATATCTATTGCAGAGACAAGTTTTATATATATACGTGTGTGTGTGTGTGTGTGTGTGTTTGTGTGTGTGTGTGTGAGTGTGTGCATGTGTGTGCATGTGTGTAGATACGGCAAGAATATAAAGTCAATAAATATAAGTATATATAAAATAATTAAGTTCAAGGTAGTATGAGAAGGAAGACACTAAGACAAATTTTTGAATCAGGAAAAGCTAAATCCAGAAGATGAAATGTGTGCTTCATCTTAAAAGTAGAGAAGGAGCTCATAAGACAAAAGTAAGGAGGGAACGTATTTTAGTCATGGGAGATGACTAGTGCAAATGAATGAAGACTGGATATCAGAGAGAGGCCAGTTTGACTGAATCTTACAACATGGCAGACAAGAGAGATGTCCAAGAGTCTGAAAAAAAAAGACTGGGACCCAATTGTGTAGCTCTTTAAAAGCTGAATGGAGAAGTTTATATTTTATCTTAGAGGTAATAAGAAGGCTCCAGAGGTAACTAAGTAAGGGAGACACCTGGGCAGATACACACTTTCAGAAAATTACCTTTACAGCTATGTGGAGAATAAACTTTAATGAAGAGAACTGTAAGGCGGGTAGACCCATAAAGATGCCCTGGAAATAATCTAGCCTAGAAGTGCTAAAGGCATGAACTAATGAAGTGGCTATGTGTATAAAGAAAAGGTGTCCATTGCAAGAGATGTTTTGAAGACAAAGTTGCTAAATTTGACAACTTAATAGCACAAATGAGAAGGAAAAGTAGAGAATATTGTTAAGGTTAAGAACCTTTGAGGCTGAAAAGTGCCATCTAGAGAAACAAGGGATTTTAGAAGAAAGGAGCATTTAGGGGGAAAGATAATAGATAGATTTTGGATATATTATTAATAAGAGCTGAAATTCATAATACTATATCTATATAACATAGTTATATAATATATTAATTTATATTCTATAATAAATATATCATGACATATTTAATAATTACCTGTACTAATGCATTAACATTTATATTAATAACTAACATTTATGTAGCATCTATTATGCTCAGACATTGTACTAAGTTCTTTACAAAAATTATCTCATTTGATCTTCACAATATCAAGTGAGTGCAATGTATCTACACTTAAAGTTGAGGTAACTGAGGCGAATTGAAGTGAACTGCCACAGTTCACACAGCTAGTAATTGTCAGAGGTCATGTTTGAACTCAGGTCTTCCTGGATTTGGAGCAGCTAGGTGGTCCAGGGGATAGATCTCTCAGACGTGCAGTCAGGAAGACTTCATGAGTACACTTATGCTCTCAGACACTTATTAGCTTTGTGACCCTGGGAAAGTCAGTGAATCCTGTTTGCCTCTGTTTTCTAATCTGTAAAATGGAGAAGGAAATAGCTAACAACTAACCAGTGACAATATCTTTACCAAGAAACCCTGTAACAACAATGTTGCTTGCTGCTACTGTGGCTGTGTAAGACCAACAACAAGAGCACAGAGAAGGGCTGCTAGCACATATTCTTTGATCTGCTTTTCTAAGGAAAGCAACTTTAAGGGGTTAACAATCTCATTTTAATCAAACATACATATATCATTCACTTAGTTCAGGGGGAAAAGCCAGCACCCTGAACATCAGAGCAAATACAAACAGAAATTAGAGACAATATAAGCAAAGCAAACACACACAGTTATCAACAGACATGTTTCTAACTGTCTGACCAAAGAATTACATATTTACCAGAGAGAGAGGCACCAACATTTGGGTTTTCAAAGCTGGGGGGCTCCAGCGGCTACCCAGAGTCTTGTCTGGTCAAATCACAAGACACTCTTTCAGTGAGTGAGAGCCCCAAAGCAAAATGCTAACCTCTGAGTATATATACCCTTCCTAGGGCCTGAAGGCTTCACACCTAATCGTATAAGGGTATGGACCTAGGACTTCATACCTACTTAGTAAAAGGATGTGGTTCTGGCTTGGTACCTAGCAAGACTTAGTCAAAGGCACTTGACTGCCCTACTGTTGAAAAGCACTCCAAATCAAAAACAAACAAAGAAAAAAAATAGCAAAAAGTCCACTTTGCTTCCTATCACATTTGAAAGGCAAGACTCATTAAAGGTATTTGATTACCTCAGCATTCCAAAAGAGAATACAGTAAAAAAGTCCTGACTTAATTACCATTACAAACCCCCCAAATGAGACCATGGAGAGAGAATGAAGAAACATGCACACACAAATACAAACATACATACACACATACATATATACAAAGGTAAGGAGGAAGTATATTTTAGTCATGGGAGATGTACATACCTCTTACCTTATATATGTAAATACATATATTATATATACACACATATATACGCACACATAGCAAAAAATATAATACTAATAATAGAAAAAATATAGTACCAATATTACAGACAGGTTATCAAATGAGGATTTAGCTCTTCTCTTTGCCAAGACTACTCCCTCATTTTCCCTTATCCTTTTATTGATTTCTCTAGTAGATTCCCTGTGAATCACTCCCAACTTATTTAAATTATTTCTCTCTTTATCTATAAGTTCCTTCTTTACTTCAAATATGCTCAAATTTTCTCAATCCTTAAAAAAATCTTAATTAGACTATACTATTCCATTAAGCTATCATCCCATATCTGTCATCTCTTTCACAGCCAAATTCCTAGAACAATCCTTTTCCTCTCTTTTTACTCATCTAAATGTTTGTAATCTGATTTTTCAATCTCATCACTATAGAACTGCATGTTTCAAGCTATTAATGGTCTCTCTTTTACCAAATCTGAAGTCCTTTATTCAATATTCATCCTTTTCAATCTTTCTGAATTTTTATACACACACAGCACGAGTTTCTTTTTGATGTTCCTCTGTGTCTCCAACTACCTAAATGGTATTTTAATTCAGATTAATTGCAGGCATCTATAACTCAAAAAATTCATTGTATTTTCCACCAAACCAATTGCTCTTCTAAACTTCATAATTTGTATTAATGTCACTACGAGCCTTTTAGTTCACTTTGCCATTTTGCTAAAAACTCCACTTTGACTTCACCTATTTAGCCAGTTACAAAATCTTTTTATTTCTACCTAGGATGAGGACTGGGTAAAGTCATCAGATTTGACAATTTTGAGATCATTGGTATCCTTGAATCATGTGATTTAACAGTAGTCATTTGATGAAGTTAAAAGCCAGATTACAGAGTTGAGATAAGAGGGAAGAGAGAAAGAGTATAGGTAGCAAGGATAGAAAAACTGAAAGCCTTTCAGGAATTTGTAACAAAAAAATAACAACTCAATGGAAAATTCAATATAAAAGATCCAGAAGTGTAAGGAAATCATTGAAAACTAATTATAAGGCATTCACCACTGTCAGAATATTTACTTATCATATATACATATATGTATGATAAGTAAATATTCTGACACACACACACACACACATATATATATATATGAAAATGCTATCAATATTCTTAAAGCTATCAATATTACTAAGGTTGTTTGAAAGAAAGGTCAGGGCTGAGTTCTAATGAGGTGATTCTATAAAACAAAATTGGGTAGGAGAAGCTAAAATGGTGCAATTATATTATAAAAATGGGACATGAAAGGAAGAACTAATACAAAGGAAGCAGGAGGGGGTGGAGGGCTCGTAATGTTGGAACCTTACTGTTACCTGGGTTGAAGAGGAAACAGCATATATAAAGAGGTGTGAAAACTGGAGCACAGGGTGGGAGGGCTTTTAGAGAGGTGGGTTGATCAGGATTTGGGAGGGTGAGGGAGACAATTGGGGCGGCAGTTTTGGAGGGGTGTGTGTAATCTGGGATTTGGAAGGTGGGGGAACTCATAGAAGCATGAGTGGGGTGGGTAATGGGAGGGGGGAGAAGATAAGGTAACACAAATAGGGTGAAAAGAGAGGCTGAGAAAGAAAATAGTTGACTAAAAACAAGGTGGAGGAAAATTCACAAATAGTGAGCATAACTTTGAATGTGAAATGGATCTTCACAGCAGCTTTCTTTGGGGTGGCAAAGAACTGGAAATTGCAGGGATGCCCTTCAATTGCAGAATGGCTGAACAAGTTATAGTATATGGTTTTAAGAAATTGTGCTTTAAGAGATGATGAGCTCAATCACCTTAGAAAGCCATGAAAAGACCTGCATGAAATGGTGAAGATGGAAGTGAACAGAACCATGGAAATATTATATAAAGTAACACCAATATTGTTTTTAAGAATGACTTTGAGCTACAAAGTCATTTTGACTGCTATAAATACACAAATTAAAAATGAAGGACATGTGAAGGAAGATGCTATCTGTATCTGGAGAAAGAACTAATAAATAGAAGTATGAATAGAATAATTTTATACATGTATACCTATTAGTGTCTAAAGGTAGCCATTTCTGTGGTGGGGAAGAGGGGAGGGAAGAACAAAAGGAATTAAAAATATATGAAAACTATTATATTACATTTGCAGACTAATGCGTGGTCATCTCTTTTAGTATTGCTATGCTATGGAAATGCTTGCTTTATTCCATAAATTTAAAAAAATACATTTTTAAATTAAAAAAAAAACAAATAAAGGTAAAACTTAAACATGGACCATGAGAAGAAGGAAGGAACAAGGCAACTAAGACACCGAGAAAAAGGGAGGGAAATCTGCAACCAATAGCAATATGAAAGACAGCATGTTGTCATTTGTGCAAATCATACAATCTATCTGTCTACAGCAGCTATTCTATTGTGCCCATTCATATATAAGTCAGGCAGATACAAGTTAGAATTGTCTGCATTCTGATATCACTCAAAGCAATGTTATTTTTGGAAAGGAGGATTTCATGAATTTATTAGTTCTATAAATGTTATTTTGTCTAGACTATTGTAATCAGAGTAGGGATCCCCTGCTGTACTCCTGGATGTTGAATGTATCCTAATTTTTATGAAGCTAAAATAGATAAGAATTTTGCAATCCTCCAGGGAGAGTGGTCCACATCAAACGGTCCCACTTTCCACAGGTTGCTCCAAAAGTGATTCGCTTACATTGGCAATAGCCATGATAAGGTGGAATTTGATTGAGGCATACACGCCTCACTGTGATGATGATTTGCCAAAGGAAATAATCATTGCAAAATATATTTAGAGCCAGAAGAGACCCTAGAGAAAATGTAGTTCAATCTTCTAATTTTACAGATGGGGAAGCTCAAATCCGTAGAGGTTAAGAGACTTGCCCAAGGAAACAAAAACAGTGAGCTTTAGAGCTGAGATTGTAACTGAAGTCCCTTGACAGCTCCTTTTCTCTCTCTATATCACATGTGTCACAACCATAAATAAGCACCACAATGAGATATTACCAAAGTATCAGTCTTACAACTTCTAAGAAAAGATAAAGAATTTCCTATATGTGAATAGACTCCATGTCTCACATGTCAAACAGTTAATAACAAGATTGTAATGGAAGACTAAAACTTAGCATAGTATCATTACATCAGTGTTTCCTTAGCAAGTGGAAAATGTGCTTCTGATCATTTCCCTTCAGTAAGTAATAAAAATATATATCTAATACAATAGGGCCCCAAAATTTGATAAAGCAAGTTTTTATTTAAAAATGATCCGTCCTGACAACTTGACTGGATAAGAAGTTTAACAATTTCACTTGAGTCTTATTTATTCTAATATTTGAGCACCCTGTTGAATTTCCACTGCTTTAAATTTGGTGTCTCTTCTAAGCTCTAGTCAATCTTTGTATAGCTAGGAACTGAATAAGTCCTGATTGTGTCTTTATACTCTACCATACAGCTGTAATATCATGATTGGAGGCATTTCCTCAAAACGAAAACCCATAATATCTTTGCTAGAGATAATGATTGAAATTGAGTCAGAGTCAAAGCCAACAGTCTGGATCTGTCTGGTACAAATGGATTTGTCTGAATTCTGGGTTGCAAGGGGGGATGGTGGGGGTTGGGGGAGTGTTAGTGTAGTTTCACAGAAAGAAGCATCATTCGTGTCTCAGAGTAGGTGCAGAATAACCATTTAGCCTCCATGCAGAGAATAGCACCTTCGCAGGCAAAAAGATAGACTGAAAATTGTAGTTAAAGTACTTGTGGTGGGTTCAGATTTTATCTTTGGCAATTGCATTATGTGTCTCCAGTTCTCTGGGCATTAGTTCATCATAATTAAAATTTAAAAAAAAATTGAATGAGAAGGAGACTGAGGTACCCAATACCTCGAGACCATCATTCCATGATAACCTACAGTTAGGGTAACAACTGGAAATTTTTTTGCTTGGGACAAGTAATGCAATCACTCCTTTAGCAAGTAAGGCAGTGTGTGCTCCTGTAGAAAAAGTACTTGCTGTGAAGTCAGAAGGCATGTATTCAAATCCTGCCTTTGATGTTTGAGAAAGTCACTTAAAAGTCACCTCTGTGTTTTTCTAATTCTTTTATAAAACACAGAAGTTATAATAGATGACCTCTGATGTTTCATGAATCTGTAGATTTATGGTCACTTAACTGGCATGAAATATGTCCTCATTTGGGGAATGGGAAGGAGCCAGGATAAACTTTTTCATGGAAGGGAGACAGAGACCCCAGGTTACATCTGCAAGGCTATTTCTGGGAAGATCTCTGTGCCAAAGTTAGGGGGTAATTGGGAGCAGGATAGGGTGTAAGATCACTTCTTGGCCAATAATCAAGAATTTCACTATGCTGCCTAGTTATTCTCATCAACAAGGTACTAAACTTTGTTGTATCTATCCTGTTAAAGGAATATTAGTATTGTCTGTGCTCTCTCAATTTGGCACCTGGGGGAAGGGCAGGAAACTCTTTCTCTCCACTTGTCATGACTCTGTCTACAACAGTGCTACAAAAAATGTATTAATCTTCACCCAGAGCAAGCAGTAGAGAAGTAAGTATAAGGATTAGTATATGAAAACGTTTATGCTTCATATAATCATAGAAGCTCAGTGTAGGGCTTTTTTTGCTTGACTCTCCTTAGTGGTTGTAAGGGGAGATTATTGTTTTTCCTTTAAAAGGAGAGAAAGGAAGAGGGGAATGGAATAGCTGGAGTGAGGCAAAAATGACGAGTTCACCAAGGGATGCACACACAGAAGAAAAAGAGATTCAGAGTGAAACAGGTAATCGGGACAGCTTTAAAACTAAAATGCTCAATGTAATTTTTATTTTAAAAACACAAGCTGTGAATCATGGAGATTCATGGTTTCATGAGTCCTGACCTCCCCCCTTCCCATTCTTCATATATGGAAATGCTTATCATTTCTAGTGTTGATTAAGTTTTGAATAATATTGTTTTAATATAATAATAATAATAATAACAATAATAATAGCCTTTCTCTAACTCACTTTAGATATTCTACCTTTGAGGGGCAGCTAGGTGGTACAGTGAGTAGAGCACTGGCCCTGGAATCAGGAGGACCTGAGTTCAAATCCAGAATCAGACACTTGACACCCTTACTACCTGTGCGATCTTGGGCAAGTCACTTAACCCCAATTGCCCTGCCTTCTGCCCTCCAAAAAAATAAATTAAAAAAAAAAAGAAATGCTACCTTTGAGAAAGAAGGTATTACAGAAAGATGCATCATGTCAGAGAAGTTCCAATAAAATAACCATAGCTTTTGAATCTGTTCTGCAGTTCAAATTTGCCCTGCAGTATACATTCACTTTCTTTATCTTCCTTGGTAGTCTGAATATGCCTTAGCTTTAAGTGACTTATATGGTAAACAAAACATATCTTGACTTCTTCCCAGGAGAGCAAAATTCTTTTGTGGAATTCTGTTTTACTGTCTA
Organism: Trichosurus vulpecula; assembly: GCF_011100635.1. Classification (NCBI taxonomy): domain Eukaryota; kingdom Metazoa; phylum Chordata; class Mammalia; order Diprotodontia; family Phalangeridae; genus Trichosurus; species Trichosurus vulpecula. Next base: position 232,290,703 of record NC_050577.1, on the reverse strand, counting down.
AGCTTGTCAGAATTGAATTGGAGGTGATCAGTTAGTCAGGAATTAGTGACCCCTATTTTAAATGGAGTGAGAATACAGAAGCCATCCCTCCCTGATGGAAAGGGACAGTGATTTGGTTCTGGTAATGAATGCAAGTAAAGAGTAATTGCATTGCCTCTGGGTAAGTTTGCAGTGCTTTCAATATTCCCAAGCTGTAGTGTGACACATATCTATTCTTTTTAATACCAGGGTTCTTCCTGTGTTGCTTCATGGTTGCCATTTCTAGGACCCCATGTAACAGGTTTTTTGCACTGTGGCCACCCCCATAATGTCACACTATATCATCCATTTGAAAAATTAAAATTGTGGGTGGCAGGGTAAGGGCCCTGTGACTCTGAGCAGACCATATTTTTTTCATCCATGAACTTTGCAAAGTAAATTATGTTATCCAGAAATATGGGATCTATGTGTAGTAAGAAACCTTAGAGACCATCTATTCCCATTTATACTTGAACAAGAACGGATTCTGTGGTTTACTTGACAAATAGACATACAGTCACTCTTTGAAAACCTCTAGTGAGAGGAAACCCATTACTTACTGAGACAACTCATTTCACTTTGTGACAGGTTCTAATTACGAGAAAGGTATGTTTCTGCTCCCTTTCACAACCAAACTAGTTGTAGATGGAAGGAGCAATGCCTTATAACCTTCAGAAACTGATTTAATTATCTTTATGAAATTTTCCCCTTTCAACAATCAAGCTACTTAAATATGTAAGAGGCAGTACCATACATTTATATCAAACCTAAACAAGCCTGTCTCAAACATCCAGCCAAACTCCAAAGCTATGCTCTGGGGATAAGCATAACTAGTACAATATTTCTTACACATCAATCCTTCAAGGCTGTTACTATATCATATTTTCATTAAATCTTCTCTTTTCTAGTTTTAACATTCCAAGTTCTTTCTACAGTTCTTCATAAAACATGGGTCAAAGCCAATCATTATCCTGTTCACCTTCTTCAAACCACTGATGTATTTGCATAAGCACAAACGCATATCTCTAAGGATGTTCTGTAACCAAGGCAATTTCCTTTAAACTAGAGGCTTGCCAAGGGTCACATAGCCAGTGTATGTCAAAGGCTAAAGTTGAACCTACTTATCTACAACTCTGAAGACAAATCACTATTGAATACATCATGCTGCTCCACTTTTGCTTGTAATCTCAAATTCAGAAAATAGAAACTTTATTTATTTTTACTTTCTCCTGGCAGGAGACATGTGACTTCTTATCTATTTATAGTTATGTCAGACTTTTATAATATGAAAATTTCCAGAATAATTATTTCCCATTATTTGGACAAATCAGCTCACAAACTGAGACCTAACTGAAATGTCATAAAGAAAGTAATCTTTCGTCTGAAAGATTTTGGACTCTAAATAATACAGATTATTTTAATGTAAGTTTTTTTTTAGAGTGTAAAATTCTTTTAAAATTTTTATTTAGTATTTTATTTTTCCTCACTTACAAGTAAAAACAATTTTTAACATTCATGTTTAAAACAATGAGTTCCAAATTCTCTACTTCTTTTACTTGATTTTCAAAATTCTTTTTGATCTCTTTCATAGCTTGTGACCAATTAATATTTTTTTTCTTGGAGGCTTTTGATGAAGGGATTTTAACTTCGATGTCTCTTTCTGGTTGTATGTTTTGATCTTTGTCACCAAAGTAAGATTCTATAGTTTGAAGTTTTCTTAAGCTGTTTGATCATTTTCCCAGCCAAATACTTAACTGTCTAACTCTTTGTTAAGGTAGGACTCTGCTTCCAGTGTGTAGGGTGTCCAGTCCCAAACTTCAGGGGTTTTGTGTGTCTGTTTTCAGAGATAATTCTAGGGGCCTGTAAAATTTCAGGTCTTCCAAGGTGGTATGATGAAAGGAGAGGTGTTTACTGCTTTCCTGGCCTGTGGTATGGTAAGCACCCTTCTCTGCCTTGAAACTGTGAGGAGGATTCCCTCTCCACCATAGCCTCTAGGTCTGCTACATCAGAGTTCATCCTCACCCCAGGATTGCCACCCAGGACTGGGAGCCAGATCCAAGCAGGGCAAAGCAAGAGAATCCTGCCTCAGCACCAGCAAAGAGATCCCTCCAATCCCCCTCTGATCAATCACTTGATGTCCCCCTCAGTGGGAGCCAGGAGCTCAGGAATCAGCCACAGCCACTGCCACTGCCACGGCTGCCATCTCCACCACCCTGGTTCTGGGTCCAGACCACACTCCTCTCTCATTCAGTTCTGACAGACTTTTCCCACTGCCCTTCTACATTGTCCTTGTCATTTGTGGATTTAGAAATCTGGGAACTGCTACTGCTGCCAGTGATTCCCCTGAAACCTGCTCTCACCCCAACTGTGCCAGTGCAGCCCACACTGGACTGTGCTCCTCTTCCAGCCCCATAAAATAGACCTTTCCTGTCAACCTTCCAGGTTGTCTTGGGCTGGAAATTTGTTTCATTCTGTCATTTTGTGGGTTCTGCAGCTCTAGAATTTGTTTCAAATCATTTTTACAGGTATTTGGAGGGATTGGGGGAAAAGCTCAAGCATGTCCCTGCTTTTACTCTGCCATCTTGGCTCCACCCCACTCCAAAATCTCTCCTTTCCTATCCTCCCAACCCACCCCCATTGAGAAGGCAATCAATTCAGTATAGGTTATACATCTATAGTTATGCAGAACATTTCCATATTAGTCATTTTGCGAAAGAAAAAAAGATAAAAAAAACTCAAGAAAAATTAAGTAACAAGTATGCTTCAATCTATATTCAGGTGCCATCTGTTAAGTCCTTTAAAGTTCTCTTGGATCATTCTATTGTTGAGAATAGCTGTCATTCACAGTTGATCATCTTATAATATTGACTGTTACTTTGCACACAATACATGCTACTTTGCATCAGTTCATGTAAGTCTTTCAGGCTTTTATTCTGAAATCGTCCTGCTCACCATTTCTTATAGCACAATAGTATTCCATCACAATCACATAGCAAAATTTGTTGTGCCATTGGTCAATTGATGACTATCCCCTCATTTTCCAGGTTTTTGCCACTAGAAAAGAGCTACTGTAAATATTTTTATATGGGAAGGTCATTTTACTTTTCTTTTTTAATCTCTTTTGGGATACAGATCTAGTAGTGGCACTAATAGGTCAAAGGATATGCCTGGGTTTTATAACCATTTGGGCATAGTTTTAAATTGCTCTACAGAATGGTTGAATCAGTTCACAACTCCACAAATGGTGCATTAACATGTCATTTTTCCCACATTCCCTCCACCATTTGTTGTTTTCTTTTTTTCTGTCCTGTCAGCCAACCAAATAGATATGAAGTAGTACCTCAGCATCGTTTTAATTTGCATTTCTCCAATCAATAATGAGTTAGAGCATTTTTGATTACTTCACCCCAAAACTGTTCATATCTTTTGACTATCCATTGAAAAATGACTTTTATTTTTATAAATTTGACTCAGTTCTCTTCATGTTCGAGAAATGAGGCCTTTATGCATCATTTTTTTCCACAGTTACAATTGCTAACTGTTTTTCCCACTATCAGATTCCCCCCTCATTTATTCTGTTCTGTCTTTCTCCTTTCATCCAATCCCTCTTTAAAAGCATTTTGCTTCTGATTTCTACCTCCATCAATCTGCCCTCCGTTTTGTCAACACAACCCCCTATTCTCACCCCATGACCCTCCTACTTTCCTGTGGGATAAGATAGATTTCTATATCCAACTGAGTGTTTATGTTATTCACACTTTGAGCCAATTCTGATAATAGTTCACTGACTCCCCCTCATATCACACCTCTTAACATCCAGCGTAAAAACTTTTTTGCCTTTTTTATGTGAAATAATTTATCCCATTCTACCTCTCCCTCTCCCTTTCTCCAAGTACACTCCTCTTTCACCTCTTAATTTATTTATCTTCTGGAGATAGTATCCCTTCATATTCAACTGATGCCTGTGGCCTCTGTCTGTACATACTCTTTTTAACTATGCTAATAAGGAGAAAATTCTTATGAGTTACAAATTTTATATTTCCATGGAAAAATGTAAACAACTTAATCTTATTAAGTTCCTTATGATTTCCCCTTCCTGTCTACTTGTTCATGCTTCTTTTCAGTCTTGTATTTTAAAGTCAAATTATGTATTCAGCTCTGGTCTTTTCATCAAAAATGCTTGAAAGTCCTTTATTTCATTGAAATGTTAATTTTTCCTCTGAAGAATCATACTTAGTAGTACTGGACATCTGATATTTGGTAGTAATCCTAGTTCCCTTGCCCTCCAGAATACTATATTCCAAACCCTCTGATCCTTAAGGTAGAATTCACTCACTCTTATATTATCCTGACTATGACTCCACAATACTTGAATAGATTATTTCTGGCTGTTTGTGATTTTTTCTCCTTGACTTGGCAGTTGTAGAATTTGGCCATAATAATCCTGGCACTCTTAATTTTGAAATTTCTTTCAGGTGCTGACTGGTGGATTCTTTTGATTTCTATTATAACGTCTGCTTCTAGAATATCAGGGCAGTTTTCAGTGACAATTTCAGGAAACATGATCTCTAGGCTTTTTTTTTTTGATCATGGCTTTCAGGTAGTCTAATATTTTTTATTTAATTATCTCTCCTGCATCTATTTTCCAGGTCACTTGTTTTTGTAGTTTTTTTTTTTTTTAATGAGATATTTCACATTGTCTTCTATTTTTTCATTCTTTTTTCATTGCTTTATTTTTTCTTGATATCTCATGATGTCCTTAGCTTCCATTTCCTCCATTCTAATTTTAATCAATTATTTTCTTCAGTGAGCTTTTGAACCTCCTTTTCCACTTGGCAAATTCTACTTTTTTATTTTTATTTTTGCAGGGGGGAAGGCAGGGCAATTGGGGTTAAGTGACTTGCCCAAGGTCACACAGCTAGTAAGTGTGTCAAGTGTCTGAGGCTGGATTTGAACTGCTCTACTCACTGCGCCACCTAGCTACCCCCAAATTCTACTTTTTAAGGAGTTTTTTTGGTGAATTTTTCTGCCTCTTTTTCCATTTGGCCAATTTTGCTTTTTAAGGAATTCTCCTCATTGGCTTCCTGTACCTCTTTTTCCATTTGGCCTAATCTGCCTTATAAGATATTATTTTCTTCAGTATTTTTTGTTTATGTCTCCTTTACCAAGCTGTTGAGTCTTTTTTCATGATTTTCTCGCATCACTTTCATTTCTTTTACCACTTTTTCCTCTACCTCTCTTACTTCATTTTCAAAATGCTTTTTGAGCTTTTCCATGATGAGACCAATTCACATTTTTCTTGGAGGCTTGGGATGCAGGAGGTCTGATTTTGTTATCTTCTTCTGAGTGTGTGTTTTGATCTTCATTGTCATCATGGTAACTTTCTGTGGTTAGAAGTTTTTTTCTGTTGTTGACTCATTTCTCTAGCCTTTTTCTTGACTTTTAACTCTTTGTTAAAACAAGGCTCTGCTTTCAAGGTGGAGGGTGCGTTGTTGCAAAGTTCAGGGGTTTTGTTCAGTTGTTTTCAGAGAGAGCTCAAATAAGTCTCACTTTTTTCTCCACCATCTTGGCTAAACCCCCTTTAGCGTGTTTATTACAAGTTCTTTTGATAAGTTTAAGTTCATTTTTTTCTACCTGGAGTTGCTCTTTGAAATAAGTAGGGGCATGCATTATAAAGGAAGGAAACACATTTATCTCTAATGATGTTCCCTAACAAAGCAGTTGGCCTTAAATTGGGGACATTTGGTTTCTTATCTATTTAAAGCAATATTGGATTTTACAATCTTGTAATTTTTTCTAGAATAATTCTGTCCCATAACTTGGATAAATCTACTTTGATAAATCATAATATTTATACATTTTTTAGGAATTCAATATAATAAATCAAAAGTTTAGGCAAAATTTGAGAGCTGCAGAAGAAGAAGGAAGACAAATGTAAATAAAGGTCTCTCTCTAACTAGCCAGAAGAAAGAGAAAATAAATATGGTTCATATTTTTTGAATCTGAGATTACAAAAAACAGCAGTTGAGAACTGAGCCAGCATAATGTACTTGATAGAGATTTGGCATCAGAGCTATAGAGATATAGTTTCAATTTCCATCTTTGACATACACTTTCTCTGTGACCTTTAGCAAGCAGTCTAACATCTCAGTGGTCTAGGCAACTTTTTTTAGTCAGAATTTTTTTTCTCTGTTTGCTCATTTTCCAGCATTTTTCTTGACTTTTAACTCTTTGTCAAAACAGGGCTGTGCTTCCAGGGTAGAGGGCACATTGTCCCAAACTACAAATTGCAGAGAAGCTGTACATCTGAATTGGTAGAAAGAATTTCATAGGATGGGTGTTACTTGCACCAATAAAGTTATGGGTTCATTCCTTAGCCACAAGGGAAAGTGGAGCGTGTAGCCTAACAAGTGAAATAACAAGCATTGTTTATCACATGATCAGCATCCTACATTAATGTTTTTCCTCTTTTTATCTGGAGAAATCTAGACACAAAGGATGAATGTTTAAAATATGATTAAACATACTGACTAGCAACCAAGTCCCATTATGAATTTTTCTAATTATAAAGGTTAGCCTTCCTATTTCCTCTAGAAATCTTTGGTGATTTCAGCCATTTTTCAGTTCTTTCTGACTTTTATGATAACATTTGGGGTTTTCTTGGAAAAGATACTAGAATGGTTTGATATTCCTTCTCCAGCTCATTTACAGATGAGGAAACTGAGGCAAACAGGGTTAAGTAACACTTGTCTACAGTTACCACAGCTAGTAAGTGTCTAAGGTCAGATTTGAACTCAAATCCTCCTGACTACAGGGTTGACACTCTATCCTCTGCACCACCTAGGTGCCTTCCAAGACTCGTTAATTTCATGTACTCTGACAACTCCAGCACACTTAACATAAGTTTCTTTGCCTTTGCATTCATGTGATGTTAACAAAAGTATTTTATGAACAGAGGAATTTTCTTTTCCTTGCATTTAAATTATATATTTATTATTTATCAATATCGACAATGATAGCTAGCACTTAGATAGTATATACTATGTGTCAGGCACTGTATAAAGCACTTAAAATGTTATCTCATTTTGTACTCATAACAACCCTGAAAGGAAGGTTCTGTTCTTATTCTCATTTTACAGATGGGACCACTGGGGCAAACAGAGATTAAGTGATTTGCCTGTGGTTACACAATTAGTAAACATCTAAGTCTGAATTTGAACACAGGTCATCCTGACTCCAGGGACAGCTCTCTATCCACTGTGCCACTTAGCTGACTTTTATTGCTCAAGAGGAAATACAAGAAAAACTACATTCAAGGAAAACACTGGAATCTGAAAAAAGCATGTGACTTATAAAATGACCAACATCCCTCTGCCCTTTGAGTTAAGTAAGAATAGTTAGAAATGCATTAGCCTATAATTTCACTTATGAGTGAGGCAGAATTCAAAAGCAGTTCTTACTGACTCCTAGTCTAGCATTCAGCTTTCAAAAAGTGCTAAAGTGTTTTGGAAAATGTTAATCATTGAAGAATAGGTCCATGAATAGTGTAAGTGGATAATGAAAGGTCCGTTGATGAAGAAAGGTCATGATGGGTTGATTGTCTCAATTTCAGCCTTGCTCACAATGTCTGGGGCTTGTGGCAGGCAGTTTCATGTCTTGGAAGGTATTCTCATGGCAAGTATATCAGTAATGCAAGATTCATGACCTTCATGAACATGCCTGAATGGTTCAAAATTGAGAAGTATAAGAAATTCTCTAGGTAAAAGACAGATGAAGTATACAATTTATTTAGACATGAGAGAATCCAATCCCAGGACCAGTAATTCCAATTTCATGTAGTAGCAATAATATTCCAAAGCCAGTAAGTCCACCTCAGTGTAGCAACAAGGATATTGTAACCCAAACAAGGAGCCAAGTCATCCTATAACCTTCCCCCCACCCTGCTAAGGCCTTCCTGTAAACAATCACTCATGAATCTTAACTCTCTGCTCAGCACTCTCTTCTGGAGTTCTGTAGACTCCAAGTTCCTGCTCCTTTTCCTTGGGCTGAATTCTGATTCCTGCTGCCTCAATGTTCTTTTGATGTCTGCTTCTGAATCCTGCCCTTCTCAGTTCTGCTGCTCTGCTGCTATCAGTTCTGGGTTATCTTTTTATACAGTCTTAACCTGCATCTGCTGGAATACATCAGTGCACATACCATTGGCTCTGATCTTAGCAACTCCCTGTAGGGCCCTGAGGTATTCCTGCCACATAGGATTAACTAGCATAAATGTGTGGGACTGGAGCCTCACACCAAGTTAGTGAAAGGATGTGGGCCTGTCTCTAATCAGGCCTCCCTTTGTTGGTCCCACCGGAGGCCTATTCAATGGGAGGCGAAAGATCTCTCACTTACTGATTGGCCTTACAGCAAGCACAACTAGGAAGAAGGGAGGAAAGCATCACAGTCCTGGAATATACAAAGGAGGCTGTAGAAGCGTGTTTCTCCTCTTTTGGAAACACAGTCAGAATTCAGGACATAGTGAATCTTCCAAATTGCTGGAGTTCAGTCATAGAAGAGGAGGTGGGATGTCTTTGGCCAACTTTTAGCAAGCTTGAACAGCCTTGATCAATTATAACAAAAAAAAATGACAGAAATAGCAAGTGCTTTAAATCACAGTGGTAGTCATTCAATCAGATCTCAACATAACTAAAATAATCAATTGAGTCCAATGAGTGGAAATATTGAATGGGTATAAATTTAAAGATATATACATGAATTAAAAAAAAATCAGCTAGAAATATACTGGGTAAAAGAAGCATAACAGGGTAAATTAAGTATGAAAAAGATCTACGTTATTAAGTGAGCCTAAGTCAACAAAATCAACATCATGTCATAATGGCCTCAGAAAAGGGGTAGTGAAATTAGTTCATGATGCAAAGTTTGCAGAAAAGAAGTCAGAGAACCACCATGTTTTACCCTGATCAAAACACATCCCCAATATTGTGTTCAGTTCTGGTTGACACATTTTAGGAAGAACATTAACCAGTTGGAGTACATCCAAAGATGGTTTATTATGATATTGGGCATGTCATATGAAGATTAGTTAATGCAAATGAATACATCCAATCTAAGAATAAAAAAAACACTAGAAACAGGAACATGTGTCATCAAATATTTGAAGGCCTTTCATATAGAATTAAACAAACCTAACTGATCCTGCTAATGATGTATATAGACAGTGAAAAAGGCTCTTCATAATTTCTTTGCCCTTCACAAAATTTAAGCTCAATTTCATTCCTTTCTGTATTTTGTTCACTCATTTTTCAGGTGTGCCTGTTTGTGTCCCCATTTGGAATTTTCTTGGCAGAGATAGTAGAGAGGTTTGCCACTACCTTCTCCAGCTCATTTTAAAAATGTGGAACTGAAGCAGAGTTAAATGACTTACCCAGGATCACACAACTAAGTTGTGTCTGAGATCAGACTTGAGCTCATGAATATGAGTCTTCCTGACTTCAGTCCCAGCACCCTGTCCATTGCACTACCTAGAAGTGCCCTTTATTATGAGATTCAAATATTTGCTGCTTGTTGAGGTGAAAGCCATTGAATAAAGACAACAATGGGGATCTTTGTTTCAAAAAGGAAACTTCACTTGCTTACAACTTTGTTACATATTTTGTCCTTTAAAGTGTAAGCTTAGTGAAGTTAGGGACTTTATTCTTTGTCGTAGGCCATAAAACGAAGATCCTCAGTACTCTTTCAATGAACTCTGTTGTTGTTGTTACTTGTCCTTAGTTCTTGAAGAGTACCACGACATCAGGAAGGTGATGTCGTGACTTGCGAGTAAATTGGATTTAAGTGAGGGAGGGCTGTGAAAAATCAGCAGCCTCACTCTCTCTTCTATGGGTCCTGATATATAGATCAGGATGACTAGAAATGGCCCAATGAATTCTAATTAGTGATCTGGATTTTCATCCTTTAAATTTTTGAATTTGTAGAATTTATTGAAATTATAATTAATCATTCATATATATTTATGAATCACATAGATGCTGCTGTTTTAGGGAGAGTGATTGAGTTTTCTCTCATGAAGCAGTAAGTGCTTTCTGATATCTCATAGCATATCATACTGATGGTGAATTATGACAGGTGTTATGAATATATAATTTGGCAACATCCCTAAGTAAAGTACTCTATTGGAAGACGAATGAATGACTGTAGTGATGATATTTGACAGGTAAGTAATTTTTAAATCTTGCAGATTTTACTTTTTTCTCATTCAAAAATTTCTTTATTACTAGTTCATTGTCTGCACGAGCTTAGATCTGTCTCTCAAAGTTATCACTAGAAGATACTAGTAGAAGAGTATTAAAGGGAAGAGAGAATGGCGCCACTTTGTTGGCTCTCAAATTCATATGTAGGGTGATTGGGCTAAACTTCAGAATAAGAGCCGTATTGGAAATATAGCTTAGGTTGTTTCTGAAATACATTATCACTGATTCCAGTCTTACTGGAACACTGAGACCACTTGTCACATGGAGACTTCTAGAGACATTTTATATAGAGGTAAGGAATGCAGAGACCCTCCATGCTCCACAGTATCCTTGCTGCACAGTTTACTAGATGTGACTTTGGAAAAGTCATTTAATCTCTATACCCCCCAGTTTATTCAGCTGTATTATGGGGCAAATACTATGGCATTTTAGCACATATTTCACACAATTGCTGTGAGGATATGCACACACATATGTACACATATATGTTTGTACAAATACATATGTATATGTATACATACATATAGATACACTTATATGCATATATACACATGCATACATACTTACATGTTTAGGTGAAGTACCTTGTGATAACAACAAAACACTATATAAATAGAGGTTGTTGTTGCTTTAAAAAGAACAGCAGTTATCATCTTCTGGTTCATTAAGTCAAAGTCTTCTATGGTAAAGAAAATAATCTGACACAAGAGGGGTTTGCCTTCAGGCAACAGAAGTCAATTATCTACTGATTGCTATGTGTCCTGACAACACTGATGTTAAGTGTTCTGAGATTATTGATCACCTCCTAGAATTCATTAACCTCTGGAATTAAAAGGACTACCACCCTGGGAACTGCTGGGCCACAATCTCATTTGACCAAATGACTGGTTTTCTTGCATTGCCTTCTCAGGAATAGCTTTGTAAGTACCCTAGGAGATAGAAAGTGTTCCCAAACATCAAAGAGATAACTAAGGCGGTCATTAATAAATTTGGCTCCCAGAGAGCTTTGATGTCAAATATTAACTAGAACAAAATGAATCTATCCAAATGAAAAGTTGATCAAAAGACAGAAAATTGTTTAAAAATAAATGTTAAGACTATTTCCCAGTTTCTAAGGCTCAAATTATCTTTCTATCTGCTTATTTCTCTGCCTGCCTATCTATTAACATGAGCTACTCATTTAACTAACTTTCTAGAGCTCTATTTCCCTCTCCTGGTGAAACTGTTTCTGTCTCTGTTTCTCTATCTTTCTATTTTTCTGTTTGTTTCTTTTTCTGTCTCTTTCTGTCTCTCATGTACACAGTTATCTCTGTCTTCCATGTACTTTAAAAACTAATTTTAGAGAGAATAATGATTTGGGATTTTCTCCATGCTTTCCCCTCATTTTTTTTCTTTGACATAACTTGTAAATGATGCTTTATTTCTGCATGTACATGTGTCAGGCTCTTGCTAGAATGCTTAAATGGAAGTGACTGAGTACTGAGAAAACTAATGTCATTTAATAACTAGCCTATAAAGGGAATGCAAACTCATTAGCAGAGGGCTCAGCCTTCATCTAAAAAAATCAAAATTTTACAGAAGTTAGTGGGGAAAGTTTTAATTAAATTGACTTTTTAAAAGCTGAAACTATGGATTTTTGGTTGCATTTAAGTGTTTTGGTAAAAAATTATTACAACTACTCACTTGGATTTTCCCTTCATTGATAATAGTTTTTTTGGGGTGGGGGGGAAGGTGATAAAAATATTTTTCTTCCCACATGCTTTCATAAGTAATCATTCAGTATCCTTTAGATATTGTTAAATTATTTTCGTGCGGTCATTTTCCAGAGGTGGAGCCAAGATGGCAGCTGGAAAACAGGGACTTGCGTGAGCTCCGTAACCGAGTCCCTCCAAAAACCTATAAAAAATGGCTCTGAACAAATTCTAGAATGGCAGAACCCACAAAATAGCAGGGGGAAGCAGGGATCCAACCCAAGACAGCCTGGATGGTTTCTGGATGAGGTCTATCATGCACAGAGTGGAGGGGAGCAGAGCTCAGCATGGGAGGCAGCAGGACCAGCCAGACCAGGAGCTGGGCAGAACAGGCCCTAGCACCCTGAATCAGTGAGCTGTGACAGTTACCAGACTTCTCAACCCACAAACACCAAAGACAACAGAGAAGGTTAGCAGGAAAAGCTGCAGGGGTGGTGGGGGGACAGAGTTCGTGGTTAGGCCACCACCCCAGGGTCAGCGGGTGAGGTGCAGCTACAGAACTACAGCTGCAGGTACTTCTGGCCCCAGGCCCACGTGGTGGGAGGAATTAAGGGGCAGATCAGAGCAGGAGTGAAGAGCCTGCTGAAGATTTGCATCAGGTCTTTGTTGGTGGTTCTTGAGGAAGGAGGAGTGCTGGGTTTGGCAGAGCTGGCTATATAGAAACAGCTCTGAAATCAACAGCACATCCCCTCAAGCTTGGAACAAAGTACTCTTTGCTCTACAAGCAGTCATACACCAAAGAAAAACTCAAGGGTCAAGTAAGTTGGCTGGGAACATGGCCAGGCAGCGAAAACACACCCAGATTCAGTCTCAGACTTTGGAATCTTTCTTTGGTGACAAAGAAGACCAAAACATATGGCCTGAAGAAGTCAACAAAGTGCAAGAGCCCACATCAAAAGCCTCCAAGAAAAACAAGAACTGGTCTCAGGCCATGGAAGAGCTCAAAAAGGTGTTGGAAAAGCAAGTTAGAGAGGTAGAGGAAAAATTGGGATGAGAAATGAGAATGATGCAAGAAAACCATGAAAACCAAGTCAATGACTTGCTAAAGGAGACCCAAAAAAATACTGAAAAAAATATTGAAGAAAACAACACTTTAAAAAATAGACTAACTCAAATGGCAAAAGAGCTCCAAAAAAACAATGAGGAGAAGAATGCCTTGAAAGGCAGAATTAGCCAAATGGAAAAGGAGGTCCAAAAGACCACTGAAGAAGATACTTAAAAATGAGATTGGAGCAAGTTGAAGCTAGTGACTTGATAAGAAATCAAGATATTATAAAACAGAACCAAAGGAATGAAAAAATGGAAGACAATGTCAAATATCTCATTGAAAAAACCACTGACCTAGAAAATAGATCCAGGAGAGATAATTTAAAAATTATTGGACTACCTGAAAGCCATGATCAAAAAAGAGCCTAGATATCATCTTTCAAGAAATTATCAGGGAGAATTGCCCTGATATTCTAGAGCTAGAGGGTAAAATAGAAATTGAAAGAATCCACAGATCACCTCCTCAAATAGATCCCAAAAAGAAAACTCCTAGGATCATTGTTGCCAAATTCCAGAGCTCCCAGGTGAAGAAGAAAATTCTGCAAGCATCCAGAAAGAAACAATTTGAATATTGCAGAAAAACAATCAGGATAACACAGGATCTGGCAGCTTCCACATTAAGGGACTGAAGGGCTTGGAATATGATATTCTGGAGGTCAATGAAGCTAGGATTAAAACCAAGAATCACCTACCCAGCAAAACTGAGTATTATGCTCCAAGGCAAATATGGATTTTCAATAAAATAGAGGACTTTCAAGCTTTCTCAGTGAAAAGACCAGAGCTGAATAGAAAATTTGACTTTGAAACACAACAATCAAGAGAAGCATGAAAAGGTAAACAAGAAAGAGAAATCATAAGGGACTTACTAAAGTTGAACTGTTTTGTTTACATTCCTACGTAGAAAGATGATGTGTATGATTCATGAGACCTCAATATCATAGTAGCTGAAAGGAATATGCATATATATATACATGTGTATACATATATATATATATATACACACATATGTGTGTCTATGTATGTATATATGTAGGTATATATATATGTGTGTGTGTGTGTGTATACAAAGAGCACAGGGTGAGATGACTATGAAGGGATGATATCTAAAAAATAAAATCAATTTAAGGGATAAGAGAGGAATATATTGAGAGAGGGAGAAAGGGAGAGATAGAATGGGGTAAATTATCTCGCATAAAAGTGGCAAGAAAAAGTCGTTCTCTAGGAAGGGAAGAGGTGGCAGGTGAGGGAGAAGGAGTTAATCTTGCTCTCATGGTATTTGACCTGAGGAGGGAATACCATACACACTCAATTGGGTATCTTACCCCACAGGAAAGAAGGAGGAAGAAGATAAAAAAGGGGGGATGATAGAAGAGAGGGCAGATGGGGGGAGGAGGTAATCAAAAACAAACACTTTCGAAAAGGGACAGGGTCAAGGGAGAAAATTCAATATAGGGGGATAGGTTAGGAAGGAGCAAAACATAGTTAATCTTTCACAACATTAGTATTGTGGAAGGGTTTTTCATAATGATACACATGTGGCTTATGTTGAATTGCTTGCCTTCTTAGGGGGGGTGGGTGGGGAGGGAAGAGGGGAGAGAATTTGGAACTCAAAGTTTTAAAAAGAGACGTTCAAAAACAACAACACCAACAAAAAAAAGTTTTTGCATGCAACTAGGAAATAAAATACACAGGCAATAGGGCATAGAAATTTTTCTTGCCCTACAAGAGAAGAAGGGAAAGAGGGATGGGAGGGGAGTGGGGTCACAGATGGGAGGGCTGACTGGGGAACAGGGCAACCAGAATATATGCCATCTTTGAGTGGGGGGAGGATAGAAATGGGGAAAAATTTGTAATTCAAACTTTTGTGAAAATCAATGCTGAAAACTAAATATATTAAATAAATTTAAAAAAAAAAACTTAAAAAAATTATTTTCATGCCTGGTTAACTAGGGTCAGGAAAGCAAAGAATAATGGCTGCACTGCTGTGTGTTAGTAAATGATGCTAAAAATTCATTCTTACCATCATGCTCACTAAGATGTACATAGTGGCTAGTGTGTGCCAGGCACTGTACTAAACACTTAAAATTGTTATCTCATTTTATCTTTACAACAGCCCTGAAAGGTAGGTGTTATTCCTACTTTTCAGGTAATGAAACTGAGGTAAACAGTGCCTGACTTGACTAGGTTCACATGTCTTGCAAATGCCTAAGGTCAGATTTGAACTATGGCCTCTCTGATTACAGATCAGACACTATCCAGTCAATCATCTAGCTGCCCATAAGATAAAGAGAGGTAAACATCAGAAGGAAGTGTGAATAGGGTAAATAAGAGTCTGTGGTCCCAACTCTGAATGTCAAAGGCTAAGAAATGATGTGTTATCAGGGTAAGCAGAAGTGTGAATTTGGAACATCTGGGCACCATTGGGATAGTCTGACCTCCAATGCAGACATTACATTCAGTAGATAGAGAAGGTGCTGCCAGGATTATACTTTTGCTGCCAGTGAGATTTGGACTCATTTCAGCCAAATGGTCTTAGTGATCTTCATGTCTGAAATGTTTTCCAAGGCTTTCAACATCTTTAGCTACTGCTACTCTTACTCCTGGTGTGGCAATTGCTGTTGATACTTTTATTGCTTAACAATGTGTCCAGATTAGAAGGGCCCCTTAGGAGAATACCCACTAATATATTTTTCCATCACCTTTTGAGTGATTTGCAAAGTTTAATTCTTTGGAACTTCTTATATCTCATGCATCATAACAGTAAACCTTCATTTCAAGAAAACAATATTCCACATCCACTGTTCCCTACCTCTACAAAGAGGGAAGATGTATTCTCAAGTCTTCTTCAGGGACTGAATTGATCAATATGATTTTATTAATTGATTTTAAAATTGTATTTTAGTTGATATGACAGTTGTAAGGATATTAAAGCTGTGTTCCTTTCATGACTTTATTAAAATTATACCTTTTTTTCATTTGAGGAGGGAGAAGTAAGAAGGAGAGAATAAATGCTTGTTAATTTAAAAAAAATAAAAGATTTCTAATATGATTGAGGAGATGATGGAGTCAACTTTGGTCACAAGCTGCGAAAGATCTTGAACAAACAAGGTGTATAACAGCAGTTTGCCACTGGTGTTTGCCAATGGCAAACAAACTGATCTGCTCAGTCCAAAGAAAAGGATTCTCTATTCTAGGCAACCTTACAAATGCCCCCCCATTCAGTTTTTTTTTTTTGTTAAGTAATTTTTAATTCATGCCTGAATCTTCATGACCCCATTTGGGATTTTCTTGGCAAAGATATTGAGGTGACTTGCAATTTCCTTCTCCAGGTTATTTTTACACTTGAATAAGCAAGGCAAACACGGTTAAGTGACTTGCCCAGGGTTGCACAGCTAGTAAATAGCTGAGGCTGGATTTGAACTCAGGAACATGAGTCCTTTTCACTGTAGGCCAGGTACCGCCTAGCTGTCCCTTCCTATTTTCAGTTTTACAAATTGCACTGAGCCCAGTTATAGTGCGAAGCTCCCTCAATCGAATCCACAGAAATTTCATAAAAATAGGCCAACTCATCCCCAATGGAGAGAAAAGAAAAATATCAAACAAGAAATAAAAAAGCATTAACACTACAGAGTAGTTTTGCACACACACTTAATACTGATGGTAAAAGATTTTTTTACAGGTGCAAAGAAAAAATCAAGGATAGTAGAATGATAGAGTGAAAAGATGAACAGATTTGAAGTCAGAGAACTGGAATTCAAATCTCACTTCTGCTACTTGGGTGACACAAGGCTGATCACTCTCCCATAGGTTGTGTCAGTTGCCTCATCTGGAAAATGAGGGGTTTTGACTAAATGATCTTTTCAGTTTCTTTCTAGCTCTAAATGACTGAAACTATTATAACTACTACATGTAATTTAGGGCAGACTTTTTTTTTTCTGGCGCTATAAACATACTAAGGGCAGGGAAAGGCCTGGGAAGAAGGAAGGAAATTCCTTTTATGATCTGATTTAGAATCAGTTCCTAATTTACCCCATCGCATATATTTGAATGCAAGATAAAGGAAGTTTTTAGAGTTGAAAATTGGATGGTTCCTGAACCACAAGTGACATTAGCAAATTGCTGAAAGAAGATCTAAATGGATACTAACATGGAATAATTTAGCTATCAGAATCTAACTAGGGATCTATAAGGAATTTCTAATTTTAAATAAGTCATAGGCATTGCTGTATAGAGCAATAAGTTCTCAATTTTTTGCTTGTTTGTTTTGAGCTATCTTTACACTATCAAAAATGATATATGGCAAAGAATTTTTGTTTTTGTGGACTGTGTCTAATATTAGAAAATACAAGTTAAATTTTAAATATTTGTTTTTTAAATCAGTAAAAGCAATAAACCCATTACATGGTTACATGAATAGTGATAGATAAGTATATGTATCAACTTCCCCACAAAAAAGTAGTGAAAAGAGTGCATTGATTTACATGTTTTTACAAATTTCTTTAATGTCTGACAACAGAAGATAGTTGGAATCTCATGTTTGCTTCTGCTTGCATTCAGTTCAGATACGTTGTTTTGGTGGAAGGACATGAAGAAATTTGGCCTTGGATAGATATGTAGTTGGAAAAAGGAGGAGCATTTTAATAGGTAAATGACTGATGATGAAGAAGAGGAAGAAAGAGGAGGAGGAGGTCGAAGAGGAGGAGGAGGAGGAGAAGGAGGAGGAGGAGGAGGAGAACATAGTTTGTACCTCTTAGGGACACTTAGAAATCTTTGGGGACCACCCTTTCTCTGAGAACTGCTCCTATCAAGTGAAAGAGCTAGCCTCAGAGCTGAAAAGCCATAGTTTCAAGTCTTTATCTGACACTTTTCAGCTGCGTGATCCTCATTTAATTTTTAACCCTTTAGTTTTCTGGGAAATTCTATAATTCTGACTTTTAAATTTGGGGCAAAGCCTTAATGATAAAAAAATACAGGATTTTTGATTATTTTGTTTGGACCAGATTTTAGCCTCAAGGTATTTGTCACTCCCAGGAACAAGGAATCTTATCTTTGGAGAAGAAACACCCACTTTAGGCCAGGCACAAAAGAGGTGGCTGACTTTCTCCTGGGAGGGAGGGGTGTGAATCTATCCCTTAAATTTTCTTTCTTCCTCTTTTGTCCTAAATGGATGTATTAGGGATTATGTTTTATTTCAAAAGAGCTGGAGTAGAAAGAGACTTAGCTTTATGCTGAAGGAAAAGGAAGAACCCACTCTTTCTTTCAGAAAAAGGAAAGCATTTCAGTTAAGGATGTGGGATTAAGCTAGAAGAAGCAGAGAAGAGCCCCTCAGCTTCATGTCTGGTGAAGAGGTCCCTGACAATGATAAACAGTAGCCATGGATCTTGGGAAATCTAGAGCCCAGCAGAGAGCAATACCTCACAGTCGTTGAAAGTTATACCTATTCTCTGTTCAGGGACAAGGCATCCAGCAGAAACTATACACCATGAAAAAAAATTTATAAAAGTTCTACTTATACATATTAGGTTGACATTACCCAGAGTCAGGCCTTGCATCATCAAAGGGGTGTGTGTGTGGGAGAAGGTAGGTCTCTCTAAATGTGTACCTGGTCTCACAAGTGCCGTTCATGTTCTCTAGACGTGTGCACTTCCATGCTTATCCACAAGTTACAGATGTTTCCACTGTATGTGCTTTTCTATGAATGACCTTGACTTGTTTACACATTTCCTGCTGAAATATGTATTTAGGCTGTGTATTTTGGGGGCAAACACATCCCCAGGTTAATGTAGGGAACATTTTTAATTATTTTTTTATTTATGGCATTCATTAAATATCTGTACTTGGAATTAGTTACCTCGTCTGACTGACAAGTAAAGATAAACACATATTGCAGATTCAGTTTTAAATATAGTCAAACACACAGAGTACCTTGAAGCTAAGAAAGAATCATCTCATGTCTCATAGACCCACTGTGTAAATTGAATGGTGCCCCCAGGTGATGTATTAACTGTTCACAGAATCATAGGTTTAGAGCTAGAGATGATCATTCTCAATCTAATTTTTCTCTTTCTCAAAAATTGGATTTTGCAGACAAAGACATTCAAACACAAGAGGATGAATTACTTGTCCTGAGATACAGAGTGAGTAAATGTCTGAGGTAGGATTGAAACTAGGTCTTCCTAACCGTAAGTCCTGAGCCTCATCCCCATGAGATTACATGTCCAAATTGTCTTTTGGAATGCATTGATCAGAGGTTCTTTATCAAAGAGTAGTCAAGTACTCAGTTTATCAATATAAAATTGGGAGAAAAACTGCAACAACTGGATTTAACACTTAAGATGTGTATTCCTCCAAGCAGTAAGATTAGCTAAAATACAAATGAATTCCTATGGGTTCAGACAGACTCTTAAATAATGGCTTAAAGAATTATTTGAGGAAAGAAAAACCTGTTAGGGACAAAACTTTGATGTAATGAAGAGGGCAAAAATATCCTTCCAAAAACTTCAAGGGATAAATAATTCTTTAGTAGATGGACCATAAAACTGACTGGGCTTTTCTTAAGTTCTTATACCCTGTGGTTCTTCCTCTTGCAGATTAATTTTTTTTTGACTAGGTAAGAAATGAGACAAAGAATGTCCTCTTTTACCCAGTAATCCTGATATACATCTTGCCACCGGACCCAGATGGCTCTGTAGTAGAGAGTGAGGCTGATGACTTTGCACAGCCCTCCATCACGTAAATATAACCCACTTGCAAGTCATGCCATCACCTTGCTAATGCCATGGTCCTCTTCAAGAATAAAGAACAAGCAAAAAAAAATTTAAGTACTCTAATTACACAAATTCCAATTCCATTTTTCAAGAATTACTACTCAGGACTATTTAAAGGTGATCAGATAGTAGAATATTGATTGGGCATCAAGGTAACCAAGATCATCCAGTGCCTCCTTGGACATTGACAATCACCTTGACTTTTGTTCTGACACTGGACTTTGATGGCTTGGGAAGAGAGAGTGAGGCTGAAGACTTTGAGCACCTCTGCCTTAGTTAAATTCAATTCATATGCAAGTCAAGACATCACACAAATAAAGGATGAACAACAAACACTAACTTATTATAGGCAAGGAAAGTAAATTCTTGTGGGTTGACTAATGTCTATTATTCAGTCATAGGCAATACTCGATAAGAAAAAAAAGTTGATTAGATCTGGTGAACTAGTAGGACAGAAGAGGAAATGCCTAAATTATTTTGGTTGCCTTAATTTTTCTTTTAATCTATTTTTTTTCAGTCAAAAGATTTTGGCTTCTGAATCACCAACAAATTATTGAACCTATGATTTTTCCTCCAATTTCAGGATAGTTTGAGATCAACTCAAAGACTTAATGGGGACTTGATAATTATAGCCAAAACATTGTTGTCAGTTGATGTGAATTTATTGTCAAAAAGACCCTGATCAATCAATTTGCTTTCTATACTGTACTTAAAAAAAATCTAGGTACAATTACATACACACATATGTATAGATATATACATATATATATGTGTGTATGTGTGTATATATTGTGTGGGCATACACACATATGTATAGATATATACATATACATACATACATATACAGACAGATAAATAGATAGATAGATAGGTATATGTATATATGCTATTCCCAAGAATCCATTCTTCTAATGAGCATTTCAAATACCCAGCACTCATCAATTTTAAAAATGACTAATACTAATATATTAGAAGATAGAATTGTATTTATAGATTGGATTGGGGCAGCTAGGTGGTGCAGTGGATAGAGAAGTAGCCATGGAGTCAGAAGTATATGAGTTCAAATACAGCTCAGATACTTACTAGCTGTGTGATTCTGGGCAAATCACTTAGCCTCAATTGCAAGAGTTGGATTGTAGGTTTTAATAGTAAGTGAAAAACATTAATTTCAAGTTACATCACACAATCAAAATTTCATGTTCTGTCTCCTTCCCAAGGGTTTCTAGCACGGATATACAAGCTTCTTATGTAATAAAAGAGGGATATCATAAGTGATATTAAACATTTAAAATGATGAATGATTAAAGGGCAAGATTTTAGCATGTGATTTTTCCCCAATGAGCCAAAATTCTCATTAATGTATTAAACAATATTCCAGTGATCTTAAAGATTTAATCCAACTTCCCCAAGCTAGTTAACTCAAGGATTAATTTATTCATTAAGAAGACCTGGTTTACTTGGTGTGGTACCAACTCATCCAAGTATTAGTGTATTTAGAAAATAATTGCACCTTTTCTGTATACTTTAATACTTGAAAATGTGTGCTCTGATCTCCTAAAAAGAGGATTCCTATGGTTTGTATTTTTTTAAATTAGAATTTAGTTTAAATACACATTTAATTAAATACTAAACAAAGGGTAATCTGTCTCCATGTGGTAAACCTGTAATCAAATATTTTTGAATCAATCTTTTATATGTTTATATTAATCCTTTTAAAATTAATGTGTGCTAAGAGTAGGTGTGTTTGCAACTAAGGGAACTGGACCTTTAGTGAAATAAAAAATAATTGTAGCTATATTTTAAATATTATAGAGTATAAAAGATCATATAATGTATAGTAGAGCAATCTGTCCTTAAAGTCTGCATTAAAAAAAGACCCTTCTATGTTCTGTACATATGACATTTAGTCCAAACGTAACTACTTTTATCAGAATCTGAGAATCATCCAACAAAGAAAAACAAAAGGTCTTAGAAACCCTCTAGTCCAATTGCCTCATTTAATAGATGAAAAAATAGTGTCCCATAGAGATCAAATAAGTAGCCCATGTTCATATGATCATAGATTTTGTGCAAGGAAAAGAATCTGAGAGACCATCTAGTACAAACCACTGACATTCTAGGTGCTAAGATATTAAATGACTTTTCCAAGAACACACAGGTCATAATTATCAGAATCAAGATTAAAATACAGATCCTTTGATTCCAGGACAGTGTAATGGCAAGCAAAATGGGACGCTTTGTTGTCTTTTGTTTTGGAGTGCTTCTCAGCACTAAGGCAATCAACCGCCTTTGATTGAGTGTCACATTTGTTTGTAGGAAGGCCCACACCCTTTTGCCAGTTAGGCCAGGAGAGGTGTGAAACCCTCAAGAGGTGTGAAGTGCTCTGATCCTGAAGAATTGTGTGTGTGTGTGTGTGTGTGTGTGTGTGTGTGTGTATGTATATATATATTTATGTATATATGTATGCATACACACACACACACACACAGTCTGAGGTTAGCATTTTGTTTGGGGCACATTCATTGAAAGAGTGTTGGTGTGGAAACTCTGGGTAGCCATTAAGGATTCCCCCAGCTTTGAAAACCCAGATGTTGGTGCTTCTCTCTCTGGCAACTATGTATGTATAACTTTGGTCAGACAACTAGAAGCCTGTCTGTTGATTTGTGTTATTTGCTCTTTTTATATTTTCTCTGTAATTTCTGTTTGTATTTGCTATGAAGTGCAGGGTGCTGACATTTTCCCTGAACTAAGTGAACTAAGTGAACAGTATACATACATACATACATACATACATATATACATATATATATATATATATATATATATGTTTTATTAAAGTGAGATTGTAAACCCCTTTAAATTTCTTTCCTTAGAAAAGCAGATTAAAGAACCTGTGCTAGCAGCCCTCCTGTGTGCTGGTTTTATTGGCCTTACACAGCCACGGTGGTGGCAAGTAGCATTGTCGTTACAGACAGTCATGCTTTCTTTGTCTGATGTACTAGCTCATACGGTAAGCAAGTGTCTGGGTTAATATTTGCACTGAGCTCCCCTTACTCTAGATCCAGTGTTTGAAACAGTAAGGCAATAATAACAATGTAGATGATAATTGTCAAAATGCCTATATAGTTCTATATTGCAAAGTATATGAGACTCTCCACATGGAAGGTAGAAGAAGTAAACCATTTATTCAGACACCAGAGAACCATACCCCACAAGCCATTCATCCAGCCTACCACAGCAGTAAAATATTCCACACACAATATCACAACCTGCAAACTTGCCATCCCAAAAGTCCTCTGAACCCCCTGCCAGGGTCTTCCCAAAACAACCTGACAGTACAGCTAAGAGAGCCTGTTCAGTTCTAACAATCACTAGGGCAGCCCTTAGCAGCAACCAGCAGCCATTTTGTCTTTCTCTCTCTCTCTCAGAATTTTCCTGTGGCATAACTTTCTTTTCCTATCAGGAAGCTCCTCCCACCATGTACCTTAGGTTTCCTGTGATGTAAGCAGGTCACATGGCCTATTAATGGGTGGGAAAAATCTTCAAATCAAAATTGCTAATACAGTGTTCTAATACCTGAACCTCAGAATTGTCCCTGATGTCAATGAATATTTATCAAGTATCATTTATGAGGCCTGATTGATCAGGATTGGATGGATCCACCTGAAAAATATATAATGACATGTCACTTAAAATTATATCTCTTCTACATATGATTTTCCAATACGTAACCAATCCACATGTTTTGCAACACAAATTAATAGCTTATATTTACATAGAACTTTAGGGTTTGTAGGTCCCATTCTACTGCCCCTTTGGGGTATGCACTGAAAATATAATTTTATCTGTTTTACATATAAGGAAATGAAGGCTTGGAGATCTTGATTTGTCCATAATAATATAGCTTGTAAATGCCTCCAGAAGAATTCAACCCTGGATCCCCCGACTCCAAATCCTTTAGCTACTAAAAAAAATTACCTTTTAAACTGCTACCTCATGTACATTATGATCATGCTTGTTTTGACCATTTGGTCATGTGAGATTACCTTTTGATGGCATAGCATTATTCACCTATAGTCTTCCCAGTGAAGAAGTCTGCATTATTGTTTGTGGTAGATAACACTTTTGTTACATTTACACAGTTCCACACCTTTAGATCCTCAAATACATCCAGCTGATTAACTGAGCTTGGTGCTTTTCAACTGGCAGTTTTATATCATGTAGACATGTCCTTAAAATCCAGACTTCTTATAAAATAAGTAAAAGGGAGCAGAGTCATGGAAAAATCCAATTTTTACTTTAAAATGAGGTAGGTGTATCCCCCACCTCCTAGTTCTATTCTTAGTGCTAGATTGTCTCTCAATTCTGACATCATCTTTTGTGGACAAGACATAAGAAGTTTGACAATTGAGGCTTATTTTAAAAAGCTATAACTTCAGTGGCCAAACCTTGGATTTGACCAGGTCTCAACATCTATCTGGTAGGTGTGCTTCTTCCTTAAACTTACTGACCTGTTCTTCCAAGCCTTTTGCTCAGTTTCAAGAGTTCCATTTTTCTCCCAAAGTCTATGTTCAGTTATAAACACCAATCGCCTTGCTGCCTTTTCTTCATGTTGCAATGACCTCCCTGCCCCCATATTCTCACAGCTTAGCCCATGTGAAGTTGCACCCAAATGGGACACACTTTACTCTGTGCTCTCTGGCCCACTTGACCCCATCAGGTGTATTTGCCTCACTGTGCAAAAATTGAAAGTTATAGCTTTTTCTGACTTTTAGTAAATAACAAAAGGAGGGGGGATATGAATCATATTTTCTCGTATTAAGTGAACAAACTTTTCTAAGTATGCCACAAATTTATCCGTGGAGGGGAGAGGGTGGTATAACAACAATGTTTGCAGTAGCTGTGGTGAGGGTGAAAGACTAATAACACCACCACATAGGAAGGCTTCTAGCACAGGTTCTTTGATCTGTTTTTCTAAGGAAAGCAACTTTAAGCGGTTAACATTCTCATGTTAATTGAACATGAATATATCATTCACTTAGTTCAAGGGGAAAAGCCAGCACCCTGAACTTCAGGGCAAATACAAACAGAAATTACAAGCAGACAATATCAACAGATCAAATATCACAAACCAGTAGACAGGCTTCTAGCTTTTTGTACAACATCTCATTACATAGTTACCAGGGAAGCACCAACATCTGGGTTTTCAAGTGGGGAGGAACCTCTTTACCAATGCTACCCACTGTCTTGTCTGGTCAAACCACATAACACTTTTCCAGTGAGTGAAAGCCCCAAGCAAAATGCTAATTTCTGAGTTTATATACCCTGTTCAGGGTCAAAATGTGTCACAACCATGTGACCCAAACCTATGCGAACTAGGCTTTCCCTTGATGTAAGCAGGGAATCAAACACCTGATTTAATCAAAGAAACAAAGGCCAAACTCATCAAAAGCACTTGATTACTTAAGTGCTCCAAGAGAGAAAATGGTAAAAAAAAGTCCCATCTTAATTACCATAATAAGTGGTTATTTGCCCCCCTTCTCTTATCAAGGAAACTCAAATAATACATAAGCAACAAGTAAAGAAAATCAAAGAAAATCATCTCAAATACACTGACTCATGCCATTCAAGTGTTTCTTCTAATGACTTCCACTAGTGAAGAAAGAAAAAAAAAGTGACATAAAATCTTCCCCTAAACATAAAATAGATTCTTGCAACTCCATTGAAGTCTTACTCATTTAAAGTACCACATTAAATATACTGCATAAGACAGATGGAGGAACTTCCAAGAAACTTCTTTTTAAAAAATAGCCAGTTATTTGGCTCTGAAACTAATTGCTAATTGAGGAGTGCATCCTCATTTCTAGGTTGTGTGAACTGTTTTTTTCTCTTTCTTCAATCAGTTACTCTTATTTGGGTCCATGTCAGAAGGCAAAACTCATATATATTCTACATTTTAAAGACAATGACTTTTCTGTCATGTGTCATTTTCCACAAAAATGCTTCAAATTTATGTTGTGAGTGAATTTTGGCTACTGTCACTAAGAATTGGGTTGAATTTCATAGAGTAGTATTTGAATTGACTCGGTGTTAACTTTCAGTGGAAATACAGACAGGGAACACTCATTAATTAAAAGAATATGATCTTCTAAGTTGGACAAGAACAATATACACTAAAAAAGTAATATAATAAGAAAGATACAAATGTATTTTTATTCCATAGGCCAGCCCCACTTTCACTCTATCCATGCATAACAGAAAAATAGAATTAAAACACTGAAAAAAACAAACTCATTACCCAATATAGATAATGACTTTCTAGCTATTTCAAGGGTAAAAAAGTCAAAGTAAAATTCTGCTTTACAGTTATAGACAATAGAACAGCAGCTGAATCTGTATTTCATAAGTCTCTTATTTGAAAATTTCTATGCCTATCAACAAAACAAAATTCAGTGTTTTCTATGATACTTCTCCATAAAATGCATTCAACAAGGGCTTGTCTACTTTGAAAGCTATTACGAAGCTATTTCCTTGTTAAAAATAACAATTAAAAAACCCTCTAATTTTATGAATATACTAGACTTTAGTTGTTACAGCTGTTACACCATTGGTTCTCAAGCTTTTTGCAATGTCAGAATCCTTTATATGAACCAAAATTTCTGTGCAATACTTGAAGCACACACCACACTTTTAAAATTATATTTAAATAGTTATAAAAAATAAGGAGCACCACAGTGGCCTAGGGTGGGTGCACGCAACCCTTTCCTCATTGGCACCCTGAGAAAACCCTATTCATCCTATATCAGTTGAAACACTGAGTTCAGAATACTATATGCCAATAGCCTTTGTAGCCATCCATAAGGGGAGAAATCATTGTGGTGAAGCAGCCTACCTTTCTCACCACCAACAGTAATATCTTGCTAATCAACTACTACCAACACACAGATAAGCAGAAGAAGCCTGGAAAGTGATAGCATCCTCCAAACCTCTAGCCCTATTTCCAGAGCCATCCAGCAGGGAAGCAACTCTTATAGAGAAAGGCTCCTCTATCCCTGCCACCTAACAACTCATTGTTCATCATAGGCAGAAGGCAGAGTGCACCAGAAAAATTAAAACCTTAAAATTGACTACCTTTACCTACCTCAGAAACCCAAAGAGATTGCCTGGAAGCTTAAACCCCCAAATATTTGGAACATCAATGTTTTGAGTCAAATATCCTCACATATTATCCCAGGAAACAATAGCTGTGGAGATACAGCCCGGCATCAGCTATAGGATGTACAACAGTCATAACCGTGGGAGAGTCAGAAAAGAAAATTCTTGCCACCAAAGTCCTTGCTATTCTCAAATTCCCAACATGAGAATATGAACATGATAAAATGGCATCTTTGCACCAATTTAAGTAATATTAAGGAAGAAACATTACCATCTTCTTTGACATTAAGCCCAAAGAACCTTTTAATCTGACTTGCAGCTAAAACCTTCCACAGGTCCTACATGAGAATGTGATCTTGAGAGCAGGGACTCATACTTTTATATTTCTATTCTCAGCTCTTTACTTAGTGCTTTGCACATAGAAATCACATAATCATTCCCTTTTTTCAATCATTCAATACACGAATGTTATTTCATCAATAGGATATTCTTACTCAGAAACTGACGTCACAACTGAGCTCCATTTTGCACCTGAGATCAGAGCCTACATTCCACATCCTAGAAACATTGGTGAGACAAAAGCCTGACCCTAGAGTTTCTGTAACTTCAACTGATGACCAGTCACAAGAAAATGATGAGTTCATCTTCTCAAGGAAACTGTACGTGACACTTTTTGCTTGTTCAAGGTAATACTCTAACTGTATATGTCCTGAAACTTCTTGGTCTAGCTCAATCCTATATCTAAGTGACTTTGGGAATTGAAATAAGCTGTATGATAGATGTTTATTATTCATTATCCTATTTATTATATTTATATTAATATTCAAATGGTGTTTATTGTATTTATATTAATAATAAAATGCAGAATTGTGACACGAGTTTCTCCTTCCATAGTTAATTAACTACATTAAGCTATGGTAATATGGTTAGCATGTATTGAAATATATTTATTCTACGTCAAAAACATATTTGGATATTGTCTTTAAATTTCAGAGCCACAACAAGGTCATAGCATTTGATCTTTGATCCAAGATAGAGTAGTCACTGATAGAACTATCTGAGAGGTCTTTTCTCCCCTTTGCTCACCATTGTGCCCACACAGATTTCATCCATTTATGGCCTTCTTACCTTTTTTTGGCATAAATGAACATAATTAGTAATTTTTTTTTATTTTTAGTTTACAACACTTGGTTCTACATAATTTTGAGTTCCAGATTTTCCTCCCTCCCTCCCCCTTTACCTCCCCAAGATGGCACGGAATCCCATATAACTTCCAAATATAACTTCGCATTGAATTAATTTACACACTAGTCAAGTTGTGGAGAAGAATCACGACCAATGGAATGAATCATGAGAAAGAAGAAACAGAACCAAAAGAAACCCAAAAACAAAAACAAAAGAGAGAAAAAAAAGGGGAGGGGAGGCGAGCATGAAGTGTGCCTCAATCTGCATTCATACTTCATAGTTCTTTCTCTGGATGTAGATAGCATTCTCCATTATGAGTCCTTTGGAGCTGTCTTTGCACCTTGTGTTGCTGAGAAGAGCAAAGTCTGTCAGGGTTGGTCCTCACGGAATCCACATATCTGTGGTTGTGTATAATGTTCTCCTGGCTCTGCTCCACTCACTCAGCATTATGTTGTGTAGGCTTTTCCAGGTTGTTACGAAGTCCGTATCATCCCCATTTCTTATCGCAGAATAGTATTCCATTCCCTTCATATACCACAACTTTTTCAGCCATTCCCCAATTGATGGGCATCTCCTTGATCTCCAGTTCTTTGGTACTACAAAAAGAGCCGCTATAAATATGTTTATACATATGGGTCCTTTTCCTACTTGTATGATCTCTTTGGGATACAACCCTAGAAGGGGTATTGCTAGTTCAAAGGGTATGAAGATCTTTATAGCCCTTTGGGCATAGTTACAAATTGCTCTCCAGAATGGCTGGGTCAGTTCACAATTCTGCCAGCAATGTAACAATGTTCAAATTTTCCCACATCCTCCCCAGCATTTATCATTTTCCTGTTTTGTTATTTTAGTATGGCCTTCTTATCTTGTCCCGTTTATCTCCTCCACCCAGTTTTTAATAAAGAAATAGTGGAGCCTTTGATAATCTTCCTACTTTTGCCCCTAGCAGAAGCAGGTTAATGCTTGCTTACTAGGGCCATATTTTCAGTGGGGTAGAAACTTTGGCATATCCCAGGGAATCCTTCTCTTCCTCAGGCCACTTACCACTTGAGGATCTTCCCTCAAATAATTGCCTTAGATTTTTTTTTTTGCTAGTTATGGCTCAATTGAATTTCCTAACTTATGGGTAAAATCATTATGTAATGGGCTTTTGGGGTCATTTATCATACTTTGCCATTCAGAGGATTTTTGGGCCCAACCATCCCCGAATCAAGGTACTTCTGCCTTGGACACATCCTATCTTCCAAACCTGGCACTCCACTCTTTTTCCTTCACTTGAACCCTCTAAGCATGAAATCTGCCAGGCGTGAAACTTCTACATTCCTAACCAAATCTTGTCAGCTTTTCTGACTAATAATGGTGAAAAATCAATCAAATGCATCTGCTGGACACTGTTGACATCTCTATAAGACTTAATCCCTATCCACATCAAAAATTGGGACAGGCTGATGAAGATGTTCCTGTACCACTCTAAGAGGAGAATGATGAGAATATGATGCAATCTTGGAGCCAAGATCATCAATCCCCTTCCTCCTGTTGCTAGATACTTCTTCATGGATGAGAAATGAATTGAGACTGAGCCTTCCAGAGTCTAACTGTAATAGCATCTTTCAAGTGACTATGATTTGGGCCTAACATTTTCTGCTCTTCCCAGGATCCCTGTCCTGTGTATTTGAGTGTTTCATTTTGATCCTTCTTCATTATCTTTCAGGAGTGAAAACATACTAAATCAAAGCCCATTGCTTTTAGAATCATTGTATAGCTTGCCATCTCTTTTGAAAACACTCATTTCCAAGAAGGAGCTATAAAGGCCTGAAGTACTGATGAAAATCTACATTGATGAGGTTCAAAAATGAAATACCTACTGCTGACTTCCACTCCACCACATATTATTCTATAGAGAAAGCCTGTGCAATAGGCTTCCTACCTAGATAGCTAATCATAAAATAAAATGTAAAATGGTGTCATCTAAACATATTAGATTTTTATACTTTGATTTTTAAAGATTTAAATCAATTATCCTTTAAGTAGTTATGATTTTAATACATTATCAATGTGCTATCTCAATGTACATGGGATAGTTAAAATAGTTGTGAACTGTGCTCAAAGTCATTTCCAAGAAGTTATGCTTGTATGAGATGACATGAATATGATCACTGAAAGAAAAAAAAATATACATTGTTCAGTTTGGGCCTTTTTGTGACTTTATTTCTAGCTATTCCACTGTTCAAAACACTCACCTAGCATTCTCCAAACTGTTTGAGACACTAAAACTTCCTGAGCCTTTAAAAACAATTTAAATATTGGGACATGAAAATGAAAGACGCTTCCTCCTTGAACTGACATTCATTTTGAACTTCTTAACACAGAGAATGCTGTTAAAACTGTGGGGGGCAAATAGTTCCATGTGAATTGGTGTATTTCTAATATACATGTTCATTCATTTTCTTGTCGGCCTCATCCCCTGGCTATTTGTTCATTTACACTTGAATAAAGTCCTGATTTGCTTCTTATAAAGAATTTGCCCCCAGCTGGGGCTTTAGTCAGAGAAGAGATTCACTTTTTGACCTTTGAAATCATGGGAAAAGAAACAAAAAAGATTCATTTTTTGTTGGTCCCTCAGAAGATAAATAGTACAAGGATTTGGAAAGTGATAAAATGAAAAATGGAAATTTACTGAGTCCATTTATCCAAACAGTCTTTACTACTTTGAAAAGATTTAATTTTCCTCAGAACACCAGTGAAATGTGTTTGGAGACATTCAAGATCCCAGTGGGGGCTACGAAAAAAGGAGAGACAAAATAAAACTAACATAGAACTTGGTGTCACTTGTCTGGACAATGCCAGGAATGATGATATTAAGAGAGTAAATCAACTTTTCACTACAGGAAAACTCTAGTGTTTATTGGTACAACACAGTTAGAAAGTTGCATTATAAACTTTAACATCAAATGGTTGTCAGGAATGAAGATGGGTTCTTTTTACTCCTCAGCCCAAGATATCAACTCATCTTCTTCATGTGCTTTCATTTAATAAAAAATATGTTTGAGATTGAACCAAAAATAAAATACATTCCATAAGGATTACTTAACATTTCTGTGTTTATTTCACAAAAGAGAGAAGAATTAGACAGTATTAAGGTCATTGTGAATAGTCTTTTGTCTAGGCCCACCAAAGATAAGAGATATAAATGTAGCTTTAACAGGAAAAAATGGAAATAGAAAGGAAAATAATGTTATCTATTAAGAACTAATATTTACATAGTATTTTATGGATGATGAAACACTTTACTTCAAATCCCTTTGGATTCTCAAAACATCCTTATGAAGTCATTTTGGTTGTTTTATTGAGATTTTTAATTTCATTTATTAGGGCCTTTATCACAAGAAATTTAGAGGTGGAAAGAGTCTCAAAGGTTAGTAAGTACAACAATATCATTTTACAGATTAAAAGTCAGAAAACTGACAAGATTAAATCAGGAAGATGAGATTTGAACCTGTTCCCTTTGAACCTTACTATCCCAGTTTATCAACCTTCCCAAAGATGGAGCTTCCTCCACCTATGCAGATCAATGCTACCATTTGTAGTTTTGGAGAATTCCCTGGGACACTGAGAGGTGACAGTACCCATATGTTTGAGAAGGACTTGAAACCAAATCTTTCTTGCTCCAGAGCCTTGTCCTTTATCTATAAGCCATGCTGCCTGTGTGAGGTAGATATGGTAGGAATGATATCCTCACTTTGCAGATGCAGAAAATAGACAATAAGCATGTTAAGTGAGTGCTCCTGATTTGAATAGCTAGAAATATGGGAGACAGAATTTGAAACCCAGATTCTTTTGATGTTGAATTCTTTTTTTTCCCCCTACACTAAATGCTGCCTCTTGCATATACATAAAATAAGTGGAACAAAGCATAATGTAAAATGTATTTTTCTCTATTGCATTCTAATTATGTGATCCATAACCAAATGAAGCAGTGTGATCATGGATTAAATATACCTACTTTTCTTAAATAATGCACTAACTTAGAATAAAGCTTCAAAAGAGGTTCCATAGCCATAAAGATATGTGGATAGTACTATAAAATAATTTTAAAATTTCTAGGTGTGGAATAGTATAAAAATATTGAGAAGGCAAACTAATCTTCCAAAACACAGCTTTAATAATATAATTTTCCTGTTCTGGGAAGTATAATACCTCCCCATTACCCACTACGAAAGTAAAAAATTTCATCATCTAACTTTGAATGCCATCTTTCATCTGCACCAAAAAAATCCCCACAATACTGTGTGCTTACTTGTGACATGGCAGCTTTAATGCAGCTTGTCAGACAGGCCTTTTGTATAAAGATATCAGAAACAAAAAACCAAACACCATGTAGATGCAATTCCTGGGAGGAGGGGGCTTCTTTCCCAAAGTGTTCTGTCTGGCCATTGAAAACCACCAACCAGAGTTGGAGAATCTGGGGTGGGAGGTGGGGAGCTAGTGTATGTGTCTTTCTTCTTCCCTTGGGTAGTGATCAAAAATTTGCACATCTGGGCGAAGCATGTTGTTTTGTTCTTTTCCATTCCCCCTAAATTTATCCTCTATTAGGTAAGACCACTATCTTCATTGACCCCAACACATTTTGTGTGTTCTGACCACTGCTTTTTTGTTGTAATTCTACACTATTCTTCCTCCTTCTGATCATACAAAAGTCATAAGATTATAGATTTAGAACTGAACAAAATCATAGAGGACAAGTGAGTGGTATAGTAGATAGAGTACTGGACCTGGAATCAGTCAGACCTGAGTTATTTTTAAAAAATTGTTTATTGAATAAAACAAGCATTTCCATAATATTGTAATAAATCCATGAAATAGAAAATTCAATTTTTACAACTTGACATTCTTTTTTCAATATATAATATATATAGACACATTTCTTTTGTTCCTTCCCTCCCTCCCATCCTAGAGATGGCTACCACTAGACAAACATATGTATATGTGTGTAAAATTATTCTATACGTACTTCTACTTATCAGTTCTTTCTCTAGATGCTGGTAACATTTTCCTTCACATCATTTGCAGTTAATTTGGGTATTTGTGGTAGTCAAAATGACTTGTTCACTCAAAGCTGTTCTTAAAACAATATTTTTGTTTTTGTATACAATGTTCTTTTGGTTCTGTTCATTTCACTCTTCACTATTTCCTGCACATATGTCCATGTTTTTCTAAGGTTATTGAACTCAGTATTTCTTATACCATAGTAGTATTCTATTATAATCACATGCCACAACTTGGTGAGCCATTCCCCAATTAATGGCATCCCCACAATTTCCAATTATTTGCCTCCACATATGAGCTTCTATAAATATTCTAGAACTTGTAGATTTTTTTCCTTTTCTCCCTAAATATCTTTGTAAATAGACATTGTAGTGGTATTGTTGAGTCAAAGGGTATAGATAGTTTAATAACTATTTGGGCATAATTACAGATTGCTCTCCAAAATGGTTGGATCAGTTCACAATTCCACTATCAATGAATTAGTGTCCTGATTTTTCCACATCCTCTCAAACATTTCCCACTTTGTCCTTCAATCAATTTAGCTCTGATAGGTGTAATATGATATCTCAAGGTTTTAATTTACATTTCTCTAGTCAATAATGACAGAGCATTTTTCACGTGACTATAAATAGTTCTGATTTCCTCATCAGAAAACTGCCTGTTCCTATCCTTTGTCCATTCATCAAATGGGGAAATGATTCATATTCTTATAGATTTTAAAAAGTTCTTTATATATTTGAGATGAGACCCTTATTTCAGAAACTGCCCATAATCCCCCCAAATCTTCTGCCTTTCTTCTAATATTGGATGCATTTATTTTATTTGTACAAATTTTTTAACTTAATATAATCAAAAGTATCCATCTTATACTTTACTCTGTTTTCTACCTTTTCTTTGTTCATAAATTGTTTGCCTATTGATAAGTCTAAGTAGTATATTCCATATTCTTCAAATTTCAAATATTACTTTTTTCCACTTATTAGCTATGTGACCCCAGGAAGGTCACCTAATTTCCCTCAGCTTCACTTTCTTCATTTGTAAAGAGGATATCATAATACTAACACTTACCTACCAGGATTGTTGAGAAAATTACATGAAATAATAGACAAAATGCTACAAAAAATTAAAACTCAATGGCTAATCCTATTACTAGAAGTACAAGGAAGAAGCATTTATTTACCTCTTCTATATGTGAGGCTCTGTGCTAAACACTTTTAAAAATATTATCTTATTTAATGCTCATAAAAATCCTACAGGGTAGGTGCTATTATTATCCCCATTTTACAATGGAGGAAACTAAGACAAATCGTGATTAAGTCACTGGTCCAGGTTCATACACTGTCTGAAGCTGAATTCAAACTTAGGTCTTCATGATTGCATCCACAGAACTTTATCAATTGTACCACCATTAAACATTGGAAAGACTGACTTTTGCAAATGAGATTAGCTTTGAACTGCTTGGCCTCAAAGGGCTGAAACAGGAACAATGGGTGGAATGTCAGCTTAAAATAAGGAAAGATGTAATAATATTTTGTATTAATTCCTGATAGAACAAGTGGAGGTATAGAATGTTGCTTGTCAATGAGCATCTTCCAGAAATGTCCAAACAGTCATTTACTGTTGATGTAGATGGAGGATATAGAAGGAATTTTACTTGGGGAGGAAATGGGCTCTGAATTAACTTCCAGCTCTGTGGCACTGATATTCACAGACTGTATCCATATCCATTCTGCATATGTCAATGTTCAACTAATTCTCAATGATAAAAACTGTTTAAAACTATGTGATGCGTGGTTGTTATAGTAGTAACAAATATTACTCTAGAATCCAAGTGACTTAAATGAGCCATACTTTCCATGCCTTTATCCACCACCGTTCTCAATATATATTTGTACAGATTTACAGGAAGATGCTCCTTTCAACCCAGTTTTTCATCAACATTTACAATTTTGTAATACTCAAACTTCAAAGCTATATAAAGTGTTTTGTATTTCATACAATGGATTCTATTGCGCAGAGGACAAATGTACCTAGGTGAACACCAACAATTTAATGCATTCTGAAAATAGAAATAAAGCTATTTCACATGGTGTATTTTTAAACCATGATAAACCATTGAATGATAGTGGCAACAGAATAAATAGAAGGCTAGCCATGGCATCAAAAAGACCTGGTATTATCTCAGGCAAGTCAATGAGAGTATACGTTACAGACTTTTGACCATTGCACACCAGATGATTCATCAGTGGATAACTAGCTAATTTACCTGCTCCTATCCCAGCACTTTCTGAGAGTCTCTGAAGAAAAATACACACAACTAAGCAAATATTAGCTATTACAAATTAATGTTGCATTACCTAATATATGCCCTCATCGCTGATCAGTAATCCTTCTTTTGATTTATTATTTCAGGAGGATGTGCACCAGTGTGTCTCAGCAAAGGTCACATCCTCTACATTTTAAATTGTTAGGGGTTGGAGGCTGATTTAAAAAACCTATTGCCCTGGTAAGATAGTAATCTTATGAGCCTGTGTGTATTTATAAATGGCAGATCACAATATGTATATGTATTCACATCAAAGAGACATTCTCTGTTGGACGAAAATATGCTGCAGGTCTTTGGGCTGATAAATTCTGCACTCTCAGGTCTATCTAGGACCAGTGGTAACTCCCAGATTCCAGATTTCAAAGGGAACACAGACCTAAGGATTACCTCTTGTCCATTCAGACCAGTGGTGTGCTGGAGTTTGCTTGTAACCAGATCACAACAGCTTATTGCTAAATTTTCATTATGAACAATAACATTTTAGAAATAGGCAAATGTTTTGTTGATTATTTAGACTAAGAAAATATAGAGAAAATGATGATAATGGATATTAAACTTAAAAGTTAGCCATGAATTTTGTTTTGTTTTCCCCTAAAGAGCCATTCATTAAACATTTACTAAGATTCTCAGTTTTTCTATGTGGGACTAGAGCAGGAGTGAGGTTTTCTCTTTTCAAATGCTTTCTCTAAAAAAAGAACACAAATACGAAAAAAACCTCACATTTGCTAAGCCCAAATGAAAACAAGAAATGGAAGAAAAATAATAGGTAGGTTTCAATTTTTTGAAATTATTTTAAATTTTCCAGAAGCTGAAGAATATAACTTGGTTTTGTTTTTGTAGCCCATAACCATTTTAAAAATGGATAAAATCTGAAATGATATTCATTTTCTAACAAAGTATAAACATACCACTAAACTCACATGTACCAGTGATTTATTATTATTAATTTATTAAATTAGTTTAATTTACTCTTAATTTCCTGGTGAAAACAATTAGATTTCTAGGGCATGAGGAAGATAATTTGTGACAAGGTTAAAGGAAGGACACTGTGTTTCAAGCACCTTTTACTTTCTGGCATGTAATAAGTATTTAAAAAATGTCTGTTGATTGATTAATTAATTGGAACTGAATTTCTGGAAACACATATCACTCCTCACCCTTTAGTCACATTTTGCCACACAGTTAAAATTTACAAATTTAAACTACTGCCAGCTCAACTTTTGACAGGTTTCTCAGCAGCTGCACATCGATTAAGAGCCAGAATGGATAAGCTGAATCAAAGTCCTTACTTTTCTGTAGCTGAATTCTATGGAACCAGGAGCTTTTTACCCCATTTTGCATTTTTCTTTATTCTTGGACAAGATTCTGCCTCTTGTAGGCTGCAAAGGAAAGAATGTACCAAAGTGGTGTTCAGCGCCTTTTGTTTTGCACCTCGGGTCCATCTCAGCAACTCCCTGAGTCACCAGATCTTCTGAATTTAGCAGCCAAATAGAGAATCATTCATCACCTCATAGTAGCAATCCTTGAGTTATCATGGAAAGAAACAGGTTCATCCAGGTTCCCGTATATACTTACTTGAAACAAAACCAGACAAGGATTATTGGCACATGTGTCAGGAATGATGCTCATAGGCCCATCTACCTCTGTAACTTTGATATTACAATTAAAGTTCCACATGCAGAGAAGCTATATGATATAAATGGCATTAAAAATTCCTCAAATAAACAATGTGTGAATAATGTACACTTCAGGAAGCTAGATGGTACAGTGGATAGAGTACTGGGCCTGCAGTCAGGAAATCCTGAATTTAAATCCAATCTCAGATGATTACTAGCTGTGTGACCCTGGGCAAGTCCCATAACCTCTTTTTGCTGCAGTATCCTTATCTGTAAAATTGGGATAATAATAGCATCTGCTTCACAGGGTTGTACAGATAAAATCAAATTATATTTGTAAAACACTTAGCACAGTGCCTGGCAGGTGGTAAGCACAATATAAATGCTTGTTCATTTTCCTTCTCCCACTCTAGTTACAAAATCAGCTTTGCGAGTGGAATATGGGGAAAGCATAATGATAATAAAGATAAGATTTGCATGTTGTTCAGTTGTCACAGTTGTGTCTAACTCTTCATGACACAATTTAGGGTTTTCTTGGCAATGCTTTGCCATTTCCTTCTCCAGATCATTTTACAAATGAGGGAACTGAGGCAAACAGTTAAGTGGTCTGCCCAGAGTCACACAGCTAGTAAGCTTCAGAGACCAGATTTGAACTCGGGAAGATGAGTCTTCTTGATTCCAATCTCAGCACTCATCCGTTGTGTCATCTAGATGCACTCAAATTTTTACATAGCATGTGTATATGTTATTTCATTTGATCAAACAACAACAACAAACAACACAATCTCACAAATACCTGTGAGGTGGATGCTACTACTACTTTCATTTTACAAATGAGGAAACAGCTTAAAAGAAGTGACTTGTCCATGATCACCCGGCTAGTAAGTATCTCTGGCAGGATTTGATCTCACATCATCTTGACTCCTTTTTTAGAAATCTATTCAGCATGCTCCCCTAGCATTGCTAGCTTGAGTTTATGTGGAAGAATCCTGAGAATGATAATGAATACTAGTCCATTGTTGTCATAATGAAAACAAATAACAAACAAAACAAACAAACAAACAATAACAATATAACCTTTCCTGTCTGTGGACTGTCCTCTGATTCAAGTTAAGCTGTTTGTTTATTTGGTTCTGGGGACTAAAGAATCAGATTGCTGACATCATTTATTTTGTTGTCTGAACAGCAAAAGCATTGTGTGTTTTTGTGTGTATGTGCAGACTCATGTAATATATGCAGATAGGAAGATAGATACATGCACTTTCAATATATTTGTTTTCCTTTTTAATCTTATTTAATTTTCAACATAATTTTAAGAAGGGATCCATAGATTTAACCAGCTTGTAAAAGATGTTCATGACACACAACAAAGTTTAAGAGAAGATATGTCAAATACACAGCTTGCACAGCACTGGTCAATGCAGTTTGAGTCAAATGAACTTGTAATTGGTAAATATTTAACCAAATAAATAAAAATACAATACAGAGATAATGATAATTTGTTGTTTTCTAAATCAATACATGGCCTTCAGAGATTCATTTGTAATTGTGTTTGACACCATTAGTCTATCCCGCTAATTTGACAGTTCTCATCTGCTACTATAGTACCACCTCATTAACTCACATTATTTTCCAAAAAAAGCATTTTATGTCTATTATCTTTATATTGCCTCCATTTCTTCATACATAATTCTCCTTCCCAACGCAGAAATCACCCCTTATAGCAAGCAATTTTAAAAAATCAGTTCAGCAAAACTATCTAGCAGATAAACTAATAATATTTGTACTGTCACATATACAATCACCTGCTTCTGTAAGGATGTAACATAGGTGTCTTTCATTTCCATTTACTATGTGATATAATAGAAAGAAAGCTGAGCCATTAGGAGTTAGGTGCCCCTTCTAGCCCTCTACTAATTCCATGAACTAGGGCAGTTCAGCTCAATGTGTGTAGGGTTTAGCTTCGTTATCAGTAAAGTGAAGAAGTTGGGTTGTACAATCTCTAAGGGTTTGTTTACACACACACACACACTAAAATTCTGTCATTCCAGCATTCCTATTAATTTTTTATATCACAAGCTAGCTGGTGAATACCTTGTAAGAGATTTCAGATAGAAAAAACAGCAAGGAATACTAGATAGGTTGCTTGACCTCAAGTAAGTGGATTTGAAATCCATTTTCCCTGCCTATTAATTGTGAGATCTGAGTAACCACTTCCCATCTTTAGGACTTGATTACTCATTTGTAAAGTGATTGGGATGGAAAAGAGAGAAGTTAAGTTCCTTCTTAGAGTTTTTCAAAAAAAAGCTACGCAGTCACTTGTTGAATATTTTGCACGTGGGTCAAACTGTGTTGTCACTGAGGCACCTTCAGATTGTAACACTTTGTGATACTGTAATTTCCTCCCGGATCTGCAATGTAGTTTTTTGAGTTACCAAAGCTCTAAGTGCTAGAGCCCACTGTAAGTCTGGAAGGATATCGTAATACGTTTACAAATAACTTCAGGCCGACAATATAGAAGTGTTTACATTCTGCTCTTTGTCCCTAGATATTAATATATTTTCTAAAAAAAGATATCAGTTGACATGCTACAAACTTCCATGCAGTCTAATTACTTTCCAATTGAATGCTTCAAGTAGATCCAGTTTCCACTTTAATCATGAGTTTTATAACACTGGTTATTTCAGATTGGGGATTTTGTAGGCATTTTATTTTGTTTTATTTCTTTGGATTTTAAAGAAAGCTACATTGCATGTAACAATTCAACTGTCAACAAAAGCCTTTGAGATGTATTTGAAAGGAGTATTCCTTCAAAAAAATGGATAATTCTTAATAGTCTATCTATATGCCTTATTGTGAAATGTTTAGTGTAAAAGAGTGGAAAGGTAAAACAAGATAGTGGAAAGAGAATGGGCTTTGTTGTCAGGTTGACCTGGGCTCACATTTTGCCTCTGTCACGTATTGTCTAGGTGATCCTGGATCACTAATTTTATCTCTTTGCGCTCTTGGCAACTCGCTAAGATTAAAAATTCATTATTAGAGGGGGTTTTCTTACCCTGTGTAATGACAAGTAAAGTGGGACTACTGCTGTCTTTTGTTCTGGAGTGCTTCTCAGCACTAAGGCAATCAAGTGCCTTTGAGTCTTGCCTTTGTTTCAATCAAGAGTCTTTGATTGAATCAGGAGTCTCTGATGACCTGCTTAAGTCAAGGAAAGGATTAGGTCACATGGGTTTGAGTTGCATGGTTGTAATGCCTTCTATCCCTGAAGACATGCACATTTACTCTAAGGTTAGCATTTTCTTTGGGGCTCACTCACTGGAGGAGTGTCATGTGATTTGACCAGAGAAAACTCTTGGTAGCCATTGGAGAGCCCTGGCTTTGAAAAACCCAGATGTTGGTGCTTATCTCTCTGGTAACTATGTATGTAATGTCTTGGACAGACAGTTAGAAGCCTGTCTGCTGATTTGTGTTGTTTTGCTCTAATTATATAATTTTTGCTAATAAATTCTGTTTCTTTTTTCCCTGATATTCAGGGTGCTAGCTTTTTCCCCTGAACTAAGTGATTGATATATGTATGTTTAATTTAAGTGAGATTGTAAACCCCTTAAAGTTGCTTTCCTTAGAAAAAGCAGATCAAAGTGCCTGTGTTAGCAGCCCTCCTATGAGCTGGTGCCACAGTAGTGGTAAGTAGTATTGTTGTTACACCCTGAAATTCCTTAAATGAATGAAATCATAGGTCCGGTCTATATCCTAATACATAAAAAAGTACTGCATGTAAAAATGATGATCACCTTATTGTGTGTGGTTTTCAAAATCATTGAGCTGGAATTTCCAAACTTGCAGATAATCTTTCTTTTATACATTTAAATCCCATTTTAATGTTATTTTGAAAACTGTAGGTAGTTTCTCTGCTGGTCATCTTTGTTCCCCTGCAATTTAATCTATAGATTCCTACCCAATTACTTTTCCTGAAACACAATTTTCTATATATTATTGTTCATGGAAAATGGTAAGTTTTATTCAGTAGTTCTCAGTCATGCTCAACTCTGCATGACCTTGTTTGGGCTTTTCTTGACAAAGATATAAAAATTGTGTGTCATCTTCTTTTCCATCTCATTATACAGATGAGGAAATTGAGGCAAAAAGGGTTAAGGGATTGCTGAGGGTCCCAGAGATAGTAACTCAGGCCAGATTTAAACTCACAAAGATGAGTCTTCCTGACTTCAGGCCTGATGCTGTGGTACATAGCTGCCCATACAGTAAGTACTCAATATTTTTTAATTGATTGAGTAGTATTCTCTAATATGCTGCATAAAACTTTAGTTAGAATCTTAACATAACATAGCTACATGATAATATTTTAAAATAAAAAATAATGTGTTATTTAATGAACACAAGTTTATTAAGGATCTACTATGTGTCAGGCACTCTAGGAAGCGCAGGACATGCAAAGAAAATGAAATAATCCTAGCTCTCATTCTGTTAGGGGAAGCAACTATGTGTGTGTGTGTGTGTGTGTGTGTGTGTGTGTGTGTGTTTTTGTATAGGTATACATGTGCAAATGTACGTGCATATGCATAGACATGTATATATTCATGTATGTATGTGTAGTATATGTAAATTATATTAATTTACAAAATTACAAAGTATTTTTTCAGAATGTTACTAGTAGATCGCTGGGAGGGGGGGAATTTTAAAAAATCCTATATAATGGGTGGTACCTAAACCGAGCTTTGTGGAAAGCTAGAGATTCCTAGAGGAGGAGGTAAAATGGGAATGCATTCTAGGAAAGGGGAGGTAGGGTAGTATCTGGAAAGACAAGGACATGGAATGTCACATACAAGGACAAAAAGCAGCCCACTTTGAATGATACAACAAATGTATGAAGATGACCCCTGAAAGGTAGACAGCTTTTGAAGAATTTTTCAGTGACAAATAGAGGATTTTATGCTTTCTCTTAGAGACAATAGGGAGTAATGAAGACTTCTGGAGAAGAGAGCTGATATGGCAAGTGGTCAGGCAGATATATATTATCACCTTGGTAGATGTGGGGAAATGAATTATAGATGTCAGCCACTTGGGGCAGGGAGACTGACTAGCAGTCTTCTGTAAAAGTGTGGCTGAGAAGTGATATGGACCAAAACTAGAATGGTGTCTGCTTGTTTGGAGAATATCAGATGGACATGAGAAATATGCAAAATATCAACAATACAGAATTACAGAATTTTGCTGTTTCAAGGGACTTCAGTGGGTATCCATGCAGGCAATCAGTCAGAGAAATAACTGTCATCCAGTCAGGTGTCTGCTGGGACAGTGGATGGAATACTGAGCAGAATAAACCAAGTTCAAATTCATCCTCTGCCATTTACTATTCGTGTGACCATGGACAGATCACTTAACCTCTGTTTGCCTTCATTTCATTAACTGTAAAATGGAGTTAATGATAGAACCTACCTCACAGGGCTTTTGTAAAGATCAAATGAAATAGCATTTGTAAAAAAGTGCTTAACGCATTATGAGACACATAGTAGATACTACCTAAATAATGAAGGCTGATAACCCTTCCATCTAGTACTGCCTATAATTGAAAAAAGCTTTAATAAAAAATAATAAAACAAAACAAATGAAAACAAAAAAAAAACAGTGAGAGATTATCTAGTTTTTGCTTGAAGCCCTCCTGTGATGTCTACTCACTATCAGTCCAGTCTGGACTGCCATTCCATTTTTGCATATCTCCAACTGTAAGTCCCTGCCCACTTATTCACAATCCAAATTACCTCTATTGCTTCTTTTATCCACTGACTAGTTTTAACTTCTCGGTAACACATAGTTATTGTTTTTTTTTTTTTTCTCACATCATAGCCTTAAATACTTTAAGACAGTTTGAATGTCCCCTGCCTATCAAAACCTTCTCTTCTCCAAACTAAATTACATTCTTTCCTTGGACAGTACTTATTATGTTGACAGTGTTATACCAGTAATCAGCATGTTCCAACACATTGTTTTCATCTTCATTTTTTTAACTTTAATGTTGAACATGACCTAATAAAGTTTAAAGTTTTGTGGTCCTGGATATAACTGAGAAATTTGAGTATCCTATTTCCCTAAGAGAAAGGGAAAAATGAAAACATAAATACTGACATATAGGAAACTATGCTTCTAAGCTAGATCTGCAATCTTTCTATTTCATCTGCTTCTATGCATCAGGCATGGGCCTTAATGTGGTGAAGATTTAGGTCAATTATCAAAAGTATCAAGTGGGCACCTATGGTCAGTTTAGGTCTATGACATGTCTAGCTCTTTGCCCTCTGTAGGACATTGTAAGATTAATAAGTAATGTCAGATTACATGACATCACAGAATCATAAGTTTGGTGATGGGAGGGACCTCAGATACAAATAATATCTAATCCAGATAAGGAGGACAGTATGTGAAAGGCAAGGAGATGGAATAGTTTACATGAGGAAGAGGCAGTTGACCATTTTGGCTGAAACATAAAATGTATACAGGTGAAAAATAGCTAATAAGTTTGGGAGGCAGCCCTATTTTTAAGAATTTTCAATGCCAATCCTCTTATTTTATATCTAAGGTGCTGAAACATAGAAAAGTTGAATGATTCACCCATGTTATCTAAATTCAAATAGGCTCTCACTGGAACAAGGTAATCTTTTTTTCTCCTTTGATTCATATGACAATCCCCAAAGCAAGTATTCTGAAGCTTCTCTATCTTCAGAATTTTCATACTGCCTCCTCTCATCTCTTAACTGAAGAAAATACCTCTAACTTCACTAAGACAATTAAATTCATTCACCATAGTTCCTTCTTCTACCCTTGTCTTCATCTTGAAATACCTTGACATATTGTACTCTTGCTCCTTTTTTCCATAATTTGTCACCATGAAGTATCTCTTTTTAACCTGAAGTCTCTCTTCTCTTTACATACGTCTTCAATCTCATCCATTACCAGTTTATTCAGAACTTTACAAAATCAATTACCACCTCTTTATCTCTCAAATCTTTAGCCTCTCCCCATATTTCAAACGTCATCACCATTAATAATAACAAAACAACAGCAACAACAAACCAACCT
The DNA here is from genome assembly GCF_011100635.1 of Trichosurus vulpecula. Taxonomy (NCBI): domain Eukaryota; kingdom Metazoa; phylum Chordata; class Mammalia; order Diprotodontia; family Phalangeridae; genus Trichosurus; species Trichosurus vulpecula. The sequence goes on along the minus strand of NC_050577.1, from coordinate 232,246,453 downwards.
TTATTAGACTCTACCAGCCACATGAATTCTGACCCAACATTTCTCTTGCCTCTTTTTGTCAAAGCAGCTTAGTGACATAGGGAATGGAGCACTGGACCTAGAGTTAGGAAGACCAGAGTTCAAGTTTGACACCAGTAACCACTTGTGTGACTCTGATCTAATAATAGCCTCTGCTTGCCTCAGTTTCCAAATATGTAAAATGATGATAATAGTAGCTCATTCCCTGCCAGGGTAGCTGTGAAGATATGATGATATGATATTTGTAAACTGCTTAACATGCTGAATAGATGCTGAATAAATGTTTGTTCTTATCCCCTTCCTCATCCAAATTCCTAGAAAAAAAGCTGTCTATATCTCTTCACTATTCTTCTCTCCTCTCCACCCTTTGTAATCTGACTTCATCCCTTAGCTAAAACCTTCTCTCTCCAAAGCTACCAACAATCTCTTAATTACCAAATCTGATGGGCTTTTCTCAGTGCCAATCCTTCTTGATCTATATGTAGCATTTGACACCCTTGGCCACCCTTCTCTCCTTCTTCCTCTCTACCCTCCATTCTTAGGGTTTTGACTTTTATTTTCCAGTTTTCCTCTTACCCTTCAGTTTTGCTGACTACTCAGTCTATTTTGCTTTCTCACTGTCTGTATCATATCACTTAACTGTTGGTGTTCCCAAAGGCACTCTCCCAGGCACTTGTTTTTTTTCCTCTCTGTTCATTTGGTTTCTCAGTGTCCCCAGCACTTCTCATGACTTTGATTTATCTTTGTGCAGACAACTGAAGGATCTCTATATCAAGTGCCATTTTCTCCCCTCTACTTCTACATCTCATCACGTGGTGCCTTATTTTAATCTCAACATTTCCAAAACATATTGATGCTTTCTACCCAGACATCTCTCTTCCATATTCCATAAAAGGTATTGCCTTTCTTCCAGGCTCCAGCATTCATGATCTTGGTTTTATCCATATTACCTCATTGCTCCTACTCCACATGTCCAAGCACTTGCCAGCTCTTGCATTTGCTACCTCTAAAACATCTTTCATATTTGACCAATTCTGTCCACTCACATATCCACCAGTTTCATCAAAGTCCTCATCATTTCTTGTTGAGATTGTTCCAGGAGATAACACTAAAATCCCTCTAACACTGATAGTCAATTAAAAGTGGCAATGAAGGTAATCTCAATGTAAAACTATTTGGGAATATAATTTTAACCCCTGGAAAATAATAATCTCTTATATTGGATAATGTAAACACTAAAAGAATAAATAATTTTCCTTTAAAAAGGCACCAATAAAGTTCTTTCAGTGAAATATTATCTAGTGGATAAAGTATAAGCTTTTCTTGATCTGCAATTGACAAAGTTCTCATAATGAGCAGCTTCTACTTCCATGTCTCAGTTTCCCAATCTGGTTAAATGCCATTTTTTGGCTTCAACTATTTATGTTCTTAAAGGCTCTTGTGCTGTTTGTGTTTGACAAATGTGTTCTTGTTCATTTAATGTGGGATAAATAGGAACATATTTTGATATTCCAAGAAATCTTTCAAAGAATTCCAAATATGGTAAGTACTGGCTCTAATTTGTGTACCGATGGCATCATGGGATTGTTTAGACAGTCCATGTCAAAGTAGCCAGTAATCTATAATGAGCTTATCTTTGAATGCTTTGTCAGTTGTCATAGTCAACCTTAGCCTAATTCACATTTCACTTAATATCACTGACTCTTCTTAATTAAAGTTCTCTTTCTAAGACAGAGTGAATATTTTTCAGCAAATTAATCCTTTTGATGAAGTATTTTCCCCACCATTTTACTACAGTCTATTATCAAAATTTAAATATATGGAGGACTATAAAATATGAAAATATCTCAAGATGCTTTCATTTTATCTCAAAATACTCATCATAACTGAATGGATTTTTATTCATTTTTATTTGAGGAAAATAGCAGCTTTTCAAGTTGCTGAATATTTCCTCTATGTTCTTCAGTTATCACATTCACTGCTAGGTTCAGCAATGAAAAATAGTTTTTTCTAATGTGCCTATAATAAGCTTTTCATTTTGTCTTCATTTTCCCCGTTTCTGTGTGTCATCTATAGGAAAAAGGTAGATTTTGAGATAAAAGAGTACCTTTATAGTATCTTCATAATCAGTCTGCTTGCAATTAGCTGTTTTAGAGAAGCTGGAGACTTTCATGTCAAAAGCTTTTAAGTCTTAAATTTAAAATGAGTAGAAATAATTAGAGACGTTTGGGAAAAATAGAAGCAAAAAGGAGGAGGAAGTAAAAACCTATATTTAAAATACAGATTAACCCTGATACAAGTTGTGGGATGCTGCTTTCAATCTTGTTGTCGTACTTCACCCCTTCTAGCTTGATAAGCCCCACTATCCCCTTTAGATCTTGGTTTGAAGATAACTTTGGAGATGTTATAATCCATCTCCCTCACTTTATAAATGAGGAATTGAATGAGAAAAAGAATGGGACTGGCCTGATATTAAATAGTTTTTATGCTGGGATTTGAACTTATGTCCTCTGGCTTAAAATTCTTTGTTTTCTACATCACCCTCTGCTAACTCGTAATCTTGATCCATGATGTCTTTTTTCCATTCTTTTATACCTATGCAGGTTCCTAATTTTCTTGATACCCTACTATAACCTGAAAAGGACTGGAAGCAAATAGGATTGGAGAAGAATAAAATGGAGAAATGATATGTAGATAGAAATAGGTAGATAGATTGAGTGAGTGAGTACATATTAAGCATTTATTATGTGAGAAAATTGCAACAATCACTAGAGATATAAGTAAAAAATGATCCTTGTCTTAAATGCCAATAGAGGAAGACATACAAGAGAGAGGAACACCACACATAACAGATACCTGCAGGTCCAGTGGAGGGGGTGGGCAGAAATGTGGTGTAGGGAAGTACCTTGTGATGGGAATGAAACCTCCCCAATCTCACCTACCAGGGCCAAGAGAAGTCCCAGGGGCAGGTTACTGTGGTGAGAATTTAGGAATAATGGCCAAAGTAGAGGCAAAAGACCTTAAAGACACCAAGGAATTGTAAGTGACCCAAGGCAAGAGGAAGGAGTTATCCTCCTTAGGAAGGAACTGTGTGACCTTCACAGGAAGGTTTTTAGGATTATAGATTCAGAATTTACAGTGACCTTAGAGATTATTTAGTATGTCTCATTTTAAAGAAGACATAATTGAGGCTCAGAGAGCTTCTGACTTGTCCAAGGTTACCTAGAGAATGAATAGTAGAGCTCAGATTTAAACTATGATCCTTTGGCTCTAAAGCAGTGCATTTCCCTCCCAATATCCAGGTATACTTCCCTGAAGCATCTTAACAAGCAGGAATAATTCTTCTATTCAGCCAGCATCCTGTATTAGCATGACAGAAGTTCATTCTTCCATGACAGAAGGAACTGAATTCACTTAACTCTGGGCTCAAGGTATTTTTCAAATGTCCCCATATTTCTGGAGGTCATCATCAGGGCTCTTTTATTCAGTTACCTTTGACTGTTGCATTTGCACCATCATATTTGCTTCTTACCTTCTTTAAATATGATGTGTAGATGAAACTCAGATTGTCTATACAACCTCTGTCTCCTGCCCAAACTCATTAATCTTATAGCCTTGTCCAATGGCAGCAGTTTACACACACACATATATACATACATACATGCATGCACATACATATGTTTGTGTTCCTTATTAAAAAAATTTGATGTAGGGGTTATTAGCATCTGAATTTTGCAGATTAGGAAACTAAGGATAAGGATGTGAAAGTGACTTGTTCAGGGATACACAGCTACTAAGTGTCTGAGGCAGACTTGGAAAAGTTATTTTGACCATTATAAATACACAAATTACAAATAAAGGACATATGAAGAAAGAAGATATCTATATTCAGAGAAATAAATAAATGTATAATTTATTTATTGCAGAAATTATTTATGTATCTATTGCTCTGTTCTAATACAAGATTATTCCCTCTTGGGCAATAAATTTTGATTGGGGCATCCTATCAGAAACACTGAGTAGGATCTCCTTTATCTAATATTGTGATCTCTAAGGAAGGGAATGGATTTTTATTCACTTAGGGCATCTGGCTCCCTTGTAAAGACTTCTGCTTGCAGAGCATTCAGTATAGATAGGCTTTGCAACACCTCCATATTTCCAACATGGATAAATATTGCAGTATGTCTAAGAAGGTATAACTGATTTGGGAACCCTGACTGAGTACATGACCTGGAATGACTGCAGGTAAAGCTAGTAGAGTTTTAGCCCTTTCCTCCTGTCATTCTCTTTTCTATAGGCTACCAATAGAGTAAGAATATAGTGCAGGGGTCCATTAACCTAGGATCTATGAACTTTTAAAAAAAGATGATTATTTAAATATAACTAGTTTCCACTGTGATCCTATATTTTTTTGGAATGCATTTAATAACCTTATTCTGAGAAGGGATTCACGGGATTCACCAGACTACCAAAGGGATCTGTGATGCCCAAGAAGTCAATCACTCTGAAACTGCAGGCTCATTCTTTTGTTTTCTTGTTTTTGGGCAACTGAGGAATTACAGATACTGGTGAAAGTTTCTCTCTTCTTTGGGTGCTACCAAAGGAGCAGTAGCCTGGTGACTCTGATCCTACTTTTCCATTCTTTGCCTTTGGATTGATGAAGAGATAAAGATTCCAAGCTTTACGTATGCTGCTTCTGTCTCTTTCCACTTCTCTGTCTCTGTCTCTCTCTGCCTTACACAATGCATCCTTCATTTTTTTGCCTTTTTATAGCCTTATGACAATTCTCAAAGATCTTATTGCTAGAAGTGTCCCATTTTATTTCCTTGGCTGCCTCTAATTATTTTTCTGAAAACCTTTGCTGTGGATAAACTTGTCATGTTACCTAAGTTCTGCTGAGAGATTTTTTTACACTTACCTAATAGATTTTGAAGTATTATTTCAGAGAAAAATGTTTCTCTGTATATAAAGTTTTACACAGTAAAATACCTCAACTTTCTCTGTGATTTCTAAAGAGTAATTATTCATACAATTATCTGTTTCCTCCAAGGTTCAGGTGGGTGTGATATTTATGTTAATTAAATTAGAGTCATTGACGTGCATCACATCAGTCCAAGTCATGTCTTCGAGATCTTAGGACAGCTGTTAAGGTGATAACAAAAATCTGTTTTCACCACCAGCAGCAAAGCACAGATGGTTAGAACTGTTGCAGGAGAAGCAGATATAGGCACAAAGCTGTTAAAATACTGAACATCAATACAGTGAAAGTTAACATTTTTTGGAAAATGGCCAAAAATGAGAAAAAGAGTGATCTTGTAAAAATTAGGAATATTTGTTTCCTGATACTCTTAAGAAAATGTTCTCCTGAGCTTTGACAGTAAGAAGGGACTGAGCAAGGCAAAGGGGAAATGTTATTGTTGTTGGTGTTGGTGTTGTTGAGTCATGTCCAACTCTTTGTGACCCCATGGACCACAGCACTCCAGGCCCATCTAACCTCCATTATCTCTCAAAATCTTGCCAAGCTCATGTTTGTTACTTCCACTAGATATTTATCTAATTCATTCTCTGCCATCCCCTTTTCCTTTTGCTTTTAATCTTTTCCAACATCAGGATGTTTTCCAATGAGTCCTGTCTTCTCATTATATGGCCAAAGTAGTTAGGCTTCCACTTTGGTATTTGTCATTCCAATGAAATTACAATGAATACTCTGAAATTATCACTTCATATTTCTCAACTAAATATAATCTTAAGTATATGAGTCTAATTTTGCATTAGTTGGATCATAGCAATGACATTAATAAACATTTTTAGGCATCTACATTATTCAGAGAACTGTATTCATTCTGTAGAGGTAAATATTAATTTGTAATTATACTATTATTATCCTTATCCTTATCATTATTATCATTATCAATATTATTATTACATTGTTATTAAGTTATGTTTCATGTCCTCATGGAGTTCTCTACTTACTAGGGTCACTGTAGTCTATTTATGAAAGTTCTGGCCTTGGTGACATGACTTGGAAATTTTCCTCTGATATTTGTGATCTATGTGACCTTGAGAAAATAATTTACCCTTCTGAGTTTTAGTATTTCCCTCTCTGAAAAATATCTGTAGCCCCTACCATAGAAATATCTTGACAAACTCAAATGAAATAATACATGTAGAATCCTTTGCAAACTTAGGAGCATATGGGAAATAAACAAGTAGATTATGAACTATAATAGCTGGTATTTATTTAGCACTTTAAGATTTATAAACCACTTTACAAATATCTCATTGGATCCTTACTACAACCCTAAGATGGACATGCTTTTATTTTCCTTATTCTACACAAGAAAAAAATAAAGCAAATTGTGATTAAATGACTTCCCAATTGGACTCAGAGAGTAGGTATCCGAAACAGGTTTTGAATTCAATACTTTCCACTTACGAGCCTAGTTCTCTATTCACTGCACCACCAAGGTGCCTCAGGTATAATATACCTTGTATATGTTTAGTTTTATGTACCTTAGGTTGGTAAAAAAATCCATCATCTAATTTGATACTCAGAACAAACCAGTAAGGTAGGAGCTATTGCCATTTTATAGCTAAGGAGAGTGGGATTAAGGAATTTCAGTGACTTCACCTAGGTCACACAGCTAGTCAGTTTCTGAGGCAATACATATTATCATTATTCTATATTATTATATTACATATGATTTTATATATTATATTATATATAACATGCAACAGATTTATATATAAAATAGATGTAATTATATTGCATATAAATATTGATGCATATAATATATTGTATATACAATAACATTATTTTTAACTATTAAGAGTAACAAATAATAACATTTTAAAGTTAACCATTTGTCATATATGTACATATATAATTTCATTTAATTGATTTGAACTTGACTTTTTCTCCCTTACTCCAAAGGTCAAGCTTTATCTTCCATACCACCAAGCTGCCGTTATACACAGTATCTATGATAAGTGAATTAAAGAGATGGTAATCAAGGGATATATGAGAACTGAGAAGGTGAAGGATGGCTACTGATTGCGGGGGACACGGAAGATTTCATGAAGGAGCTGATTTGTGAACTGCACCTTAAGTAATTGTCAGAATTTTAATTGGAAGAGATTCAGGAGAGATGGTATTCAGCAAAAGTCATGGTGGTAAGACAATATAGAACATGCATGAAGAGCAGCAGCCAATAGTCATTTCAGTTCTATGAATATTAATTTAGAATGTTATATCTCAAGTACAAAAGTAGATTCAGTTTTTTCTTACATCCCCAGTGCCTAATTTAGTGCCTGGAGCACATAACATACCTAATATGTGCTTGTTTATTTGAATTGGATTATTAAGTGTTGACTATCTAGAATATATTTTGTGCATGGGAAAAATACAAAATATGGACCATGATTTTCCATTTTGTGGGTGATGGAAACAGGTGGGTGCTGCAAAGTTGTTGAAAGAAGGACATTTCTTTCAAGAATCCTACCGACTCTTTTAATCAGCTCATAAATGACTTTGCTGACCTCAAGCCCAATGAAAGAATCTTTCCATTTATGCCTGACTAAACCAAGAAGTTCCTGACTCAGAAAACCACTATCCTATTCCCCATGCTATTCTGTGGACATCAGGAAATAGTTGTTGTAGGAAATGTATTGAGCTGAAACAAGATTTAACTATTTAATAAATACGGTATAAATTCTTTATCATGGCATTCAGTGTTCTCCATCATTAATCTTTCCATTCTACCTTTTCAGTTTTATCACATATTACTCCTTTTCACTTATTCTATGGACTCAAATGGACTACTTGCCATCTTCCAAACTTTGTTCTTTCTTTCTCTATATCCCAACCATTTCTCCCATTACCCTCCATGTTTGAAATAAATTTCCCATATTCCACTACCTTCACCTGTGGAAATCATTCTCTTCTTCCAGAGTCCAGTTGGAATGTTATTTCTTCCATCTGGTATTGTGGCCTTGTGGGGAAAATATTGAGTTTAGAGGCAAAGAACTGGACATTGTGGAAAATGTACTGTCTCTGACACTGGAAGATCAATCAAAATCCATTTTTTCACTAACCAATTTTATTATATTTGACAAGTCACTCAACCTACTAGACCTCAGTCTCCTCATCCACAAAGTAAATAGGAGGAAGAGTAGATGGTCTATGAGTCCCTTTAAATCCTTAGATCCAAAATCCCACATTCTATGACCTGGATTCAAATGACAGCTTGACCATTTACTAACTTGTCTGACCTTCTGCAAACCACTTAACCCCTCTTTTGATCTCAAAATCCTTGCTGGAAAGTTGGACTATACACCTTCTAAAGCTCTTTCTAGCTCTAAAAATCCTGAGATCCAATCATCATTTCATCCCAATATGGAAGTATTCTATCCCTCCTCAAATTTCTCATGGCATGTCATTTCTACCTCTTCTTTTTAACCACTTCCTTCATTGCATTATTTTGACATGACTTTCCCTCTAAATAATATGGATAGTTCTTTGATAACAAGTACAGTGCCTTATTTCATCTTTGCCCACCATGTGCTAGGAAAATGCCTTATACATAGAAGGAGCTGCATTTATTTGTGGAATTAAACTAAATAATGTTGCAAATGATTCAAGGTATACATTTTCAACATTATCTGAAGCCAAATTGAAACGATTGCCACTTTTGGTTACAATCAGAGGATAACACAATTTGGAATGAGAAGAGCATTTTAAGGTTAATTATTCTAATCTATTCATTTCACAGACAATGATGTATCCATAACTTACCCAAAGTCACCCAAGTGGTAAGCAGCAGAGCTGAGATTCAAATTCATTTTCCTTGACTCAAAATCTAGGACACTTATGTTTTTGTTTTTAATCTATGGTATATCCTGGAGCAGAGGGTGAGGGATACACTCAGAGCAATACTTTAGAGTAATGAGTTTGGCTGTTCTAAGAAGATAGATTAGAACAAGGTGGTGCAGGAACAAGGAAAACCATTTAGGATGTTATTACAGTATGATGGGTGAAAGAGGATGGAAGCCTTCAATACAGTGTATGCCATTACTGGACTTTAAATTCCTGTATACCTACATGCTACACTCAAAATTTCTTTGCCCAAAGGAATGTTTTTTAGATTATCACTTTACTGGCTAGGGAGAAGGGTTATTTTTTAAACTATATTTACTTATGGTAAAAGAGAAAAGAAAGAAAGAGAATCAGGAAGGAAGAAGCTAGGAAGGAAGGAAGGAAGCAATGAAGAAAGGAAGGAAGGAAGGGAAATAAAAGTAAAATGGAAGGAAGATAGAAAAAGCAAAGTGGGAAGGAACAAAGGAATGGAGGAATGAAGGGAGTGAGAAAACTCATGACCACAGTAAGTTTAACAAAGAAAAGGCATTCTATTCTATATTTATGGAAAGGACAATCCCCCTTTCCCTTCGTGAAACTTAGGGGATGTGTTTCTCCTGAAATATATTCCCCTATGTTTTTTCTTTAAGAAATTCAAACTCCATAAATAGAGCCTCTTTCCCTGCCTGCCAATTTAGTTTCAAAAACAGAACTTCCCTACAATTGAAATACATGCAAGTAACTTGGTGACTTTTACTTGGTTGAGATTACACTTTCCATCGAGCTAGAAGTATCAATGTTAAAATGTATACTGTTCATTTTAATATGTTTTTCCCATTATGCTTTTTGTGAAGTAATGAAACAATCTATAAAATAATCATTTACTGAAAGAATTGAAAGCAATGCACAATTTAGATGATATTATTTTAATGTATAGTTAGTATTGACTTCAAGGTTACTCTGAAATGTTTTTCTCACAAGAAAAAATATAAAACCCACCAGATGTTTATCCTTAAACAAAATACAGATGTTTACATTTTTTTCACCCTATTTCCACCACAAATATTTTTTGCCCTGACTGTTCCCTTGTTCTTTAGTGCATCCTTAAAATGCCATTTTCCTCCATGTGACCTCACTACCTATTGAGCTTTGTTCCTTGGCCAGGCCTGGAGACACATAAAATACCAATGGACCATAGGATCGTTGGATCATGGGCTGAGATCTGAAAAAAAATACTTCAATGTCCATCTAGTCCACTCCCTCATTTTACAAATGAAGAAAATGATTCTCACAGAAGTTAAGGGACTTGCCCATGGTCACAAATACTAAATAGTGGAGACAGGATTCAAACCCAAGTCCTTTGCCTAAATATCTAGTGTTCTTGTTTTTTTTTAATTGTTCCACTTTATATGTGCAGTCAGATAAGTATAATCATATTTACACACACAATAGTTTGCATTGCTGATTTTTTTGTCTAAGGTTTTAAATTCTGTGATTAATGTTCAACAACCATCTTTTTTAGATTCAAGTAAAGACTAGTCATGCTGGTGCCAGCCACCTGCTGCCTCTTATTAGGCATCAGTTCTACAGTGATGGATTAAAGTTATTTAAATTGAGTTTGTAATTGTAAAGGGAAAAATGATGACTTCCCAGTATTTGTGAATTATCACAAAACCATTTACTTCTGAGACTAGTTTAATTGATTCAGTTGATATCACTTTTCTTTGGGAATAATTAGCTTTCTCCTCACCAAACAACTTGGTCCCAGCTTTCTTTCAGCTAAATCTATTTTGCTCCTGAGTGTTTCAAATTACAAATTCAGCAAATTGTACCTTTGCCTTTCCAGTTTAAAACTTGAGAGATAAATGTTTTAGAGGATTCAATTTCATGAGGTAATGTCATTACTTGAATTTCCTAGATCCTTTGGGAAATACTCACTTGTCTATTACCAAACCTTCAATAGTACCTTATAACAAGTCTGCAACTACTCTTGAACTCTAAAACCCTAAATGGGATCACCTTGCAAGCTTGGCTTCAACGTCATGGTCTTATTTAAAGGGTGGCCCCATTTTTAGGATTACAAGATTCAGAAATGAAAGAAATAGATGGTTTAGTTCAAACCCCTTATGTCTACATGAGGAAACTGAGATAAAAAAAGATGTGGCTTGCCCAAAGTCACTCAAATACCCTAAATACTTAAAGGGACCTATGGGATCATTGATTTCAGAAATTCCTTCAATTTATATTGCAACCACCCAAACCTGCCCATTCTACATTATGGGCACATGTTTGTGCCAATATTCTCAGCAAATCCATAAGCATTTGTTAAGTGACTACTATGTGTTGTGCACTGTTCTGTATGCTAGAGATACAATGAAAGGCAAAGTATAATTCCTCTGCTTAAGGAACTTATAATCTAATGGGAAGACCTCAAGAAAACAAATACGTGCAAATAAATTATGTACTTGATAAATAAAAAATGTGAAGAGAAAGCACTAGAATTAAGAATGATTTAAAAAGACTCTGTGCAGAAGGCAATCTTTTTGTTGGGGCTTTAAAAAGGCCTGGGTGGTTCAGAGGCAGAAATGAGAAAAGATAACATGCCAGTTATGGGAGGGAGCCCAAAAAAATGTCTGAAGACAAAAGATGGAGCTTTACGTTTGTGGAATAGAAAGGAGGCCAGTATCACTGGACCTAAGAGCACATGGTGGGGTGGGAGAGAGGAATGTACGATGCAAGAACTGTGGAAAGACATGTGTTGCGTTGGAATGGCTAGGTTGTGAATTGACTTGAAGTGACTGTGTATTTAATCTTGAAGGTGATAGGGAACCATTTGAATTTTTGATCGGGCATGGTGGTAACATGATTAGACTCAGAAAAAGTGGTCAGGAGGGAAGAAGGAAATCCAGGAGAGAATGGTTTTCCAAAAACCTAGAGAAAAGGGTGAGAGAATGTTCTACACTAGTGAAATGTTAATATTGAGAAAAATAGACCTTTACTTTCATGGGGAGCTTGGGGTCAATAAAACAGCTTTTTAATTACCTGAAAGGTCACATAGTAATGAATAGGGGTGTGATTTGACCCTGGGTATCCTAACCACAAATACAGCACTCTTTTCACAACTTAGCACAAACAGTTGACTTTTCTGATGCCCTGAGAGATATTACTTCTCAACAGAAGGTAGCATGGGGAACTGGGCCTGTGATTTCATTGGTATATGGAATTTCCTGGCAGGAAAATCTCTTCTCCTAATACATATCAAGAAGAAGGTGACTGACAGTACAAAGGCTAGAGTGGTCAAGAAGAAAGATGAGTGAGAGAAGACCACTGGATTTGGCAACTAGGAAATCAAGTTTCAGTTGAATTATAAAATCAGTAGAGAGAATGTAGGGAATTAAGAAGAAAGTGAGAGGGAAAGAAGTGGAAGTAATATTATAGACACTATTCTCAAGTATTTAGCTATTAAGGGCAGAAGAAATATAGGGCATTAATGATTAAGAATGGAATGACCAAGTGAGGGTTGTTTTTGAGGATGAAGGAGACAAGGGTATGTTTCTAGGCAGTAGGGAAGGAACCAGCAGACAGGGAGAGACTGAAGATAAGTGAGAGAGTGGGCATAACTGAGTAGGTAATGTGTCGAAGGAGACAGGATAGAGTGGGTTCACTTCAACTGATAGCAAGGAGTAGGGCTACCTCTTCACATGAGAAAGAGGTGAAGGGGGAAGATAGTGGCATAAGGCATTGTAAAGTTATGAGATTGAGATGTGGGGGATAGGAGAAGAAGGAGTTCTCAGTGAATGACTAATTTTTTTCAGTAATATATGAAGCAAAATTCTCAACTGAGAGGGTGTGGAGAGTAGGAGGCACAGAAAGCTTGAAGAGTGGTAAAAAGGTATGGAAGAGAATACAAGAGGATAACAAATTGACCAGGGAGATCTACTACATAGTAGCAGTGAGGTTCCAGTTAAGGCTGTACCAGAGATCTCCCCTACTTTTACCCCCATTATTTTGAAGGTAATAGTAGAGGACCCTGGCTGTCTGCCTATTATATCTTACTCCTACTCTTGCATGTGACCAGCCCATCTTGTGTTCCTGTCATGCTAGCCTGGATGACTTCCTTTTCTGCTTTGGATTTCATAATTGACTATATGCTACCACCTTCACACACCCACCATGTGTAATCATGTGTAACCCATCAGTTGACTTTTATGTAATATTTATCCTTAGTTCCTCAGAAACAGTGGCATTTCATGTCTTGTTGCCATGTGCTATATTCTACACTAGTAAAAGGTTAATATTTAAAAAAAATAGACCTTTTGTTTCATGGGGAGCTTGGGGTCAATAAAACAGGTTTTTAATTACCTGAAAGTTCACATAGTAATGAATAGGGGTGCAATTTGACCCTGGGTCTCCTAATCACAAATACAGCACTCTTTTCACAACTTAGCAGGAAACGGTTGATTTTCCTGATGCTCTGAAAGATGTTACTTCTCAACAGAAGGTAGCATGGGGAACTGGGCCTACGATTTCATTGGTATATGGAGCTTCCTGGTAGGAAAATATCTTCTGCTAATACATATAATTTCTCTAAAAAGTTTGTTTTCTTTCTAACTTGAAGTCCTATAAAGTTGCTTAGATCACTAAGAAATTAATTTCAGACAAATATTGGGTCTTTACACTTTCTCTTTTGTAATTTGACTTAATACTTTATTTTTCTCTGTCATAGAAAAAAAAAATGCCTAGACAATTTTGGAAAAAAAAATCTGTTTTAGCAACTTGTAAAATTCTAAAATTCTCCCAGAGACATTTGTTAGGCTAATTTCATATTTTCACTGAATTTTTTAAAGATTAATTGGTTTGCTGTATCTGTTCAAGATAATATAAAATGTGTACAATTTCTACATTCATTTTTAGAAGATTTAGAGTATCAATTTTTTTCACCCTTTCTCCCATCGCCCCCTCTCCAAGATGGCAAGCAATCTGATATAGGTAATACATATGAATCATGTAAACATATTTTCAAATTAGTCATGTTGTGAAAGAAAAACAGAACAAAAGGGAAAATACACACACACACACACACACACACACACACACACACACACACACACAGGAAAATATGCTGCTTCGATCTTCATTCAGACTCCATAGCTCTTTTTCTGGATATGGATAGCATTTTCCACAATGAATGTTTTGGAATTTTCTTGGATTGTTGTACTGCTTGAGAAGAGTTGAGGCAATCAGAGTTGATCATTGCACAATGTTCTTGTTACTGTGTACAAAGTTCTCTTGGTTCTGCTCACTTCACTCAGCAGCAGTTCATGTAAGTCTTTCCAGGTTTTTCTGAAATCCACCTGCTCATCATTTCTTTCAGAACAATAGTATTCTATTACATTCATATAGCATGGCTTGTTCAGCCATTCCCCAATAGATGGGCATTCCCTCAATGCCCAATTCTTTGCCACCACAACAAGAGGTGATATAAATATTTTTGTATATGTAGGTCCTTGTCCATTTTTTACAATCACTTTTGGATACAGAACTAATAGTGGCATTGCTGTATAAAAGAGTACACATTGTTTGGTTACCCTTTGGGCATAGTTCCAATGGTTGGATCAGTGAACAACACATTAGTTTTCAAATTTTCCCACATCTCCAACATATGCCATTTTCCTTTTCTGTCACATTAGCCAATCTGATAGGTATGAGGTGGTGCCTCAGCATTGTTTCAATTTGCATTTCTCTAATCAATAGTGATTTAGAGCATTTTTATAAGATTAGAGATAGCTTTAATTTCTTCATCTGAAAACTGCCCGTTCATTTCCTTTGACCATTTATCAATTTGAGAATAGTTGGTATTGTTTTAACGTTGACTCAGTTCTGTATAGATTGGAGAAATGAGTCCTTTATCAGAAATATTGGCTGTAAAAGTTGTTTCCCACATTTCTGCTGTCCTTCTAATCTTGGTTGCATTGGTTTTGTTTGTGGGAAAAACTTTTAATTTATAATAACCAAAATTATCCATTTTGCATTTCATAATATTCTCTATGTCTAGCTTTGTCATAAAACCTTTCCTTCCCCATAGATCTCACAGGTAAAATATTCCTACAACTCCTAAATTGCTTATGGAATCACCTTTTATGTCTACATCCTATAACCATTTTGACCTTATCTTTCTATATGGTGTGAGATGTTGGTCTATGTTTGGGTTTATCAAACAGTAGCTTTGCTACTATATCTTGTGTACCTAAACTATTCCACTAATACACCATTTTATTTCTTATCCAGCACCTAATAATTTTGATGATAACTTCTTTATAATGTAGTTTTAGATTTGGTATGGCTAGGTCACCTTCCTTTACTTTTACTCCATTATATCATTTGATATTCTTAAACATTTGTTCTTCTAGATGACTTTTATCATTATTTTTTCTAGCTGTATAAATAGTTTTGGTAACTTGATTAGTATGACACTGAATAAATAAAGTAAGTTAATTTAGGTAGAATTTTCATTCTTATCATATTAGCTCAGCCTACCCATTTGAGATTGTTCCCCCCACCCCCACCCTCCGAAATACACTCTGATCTTTAGATCTGACTTTATTTGTGTAAAAAGTGCTTTGTGTTCATGGCAGGTAGACTTCCAAATATTTATATTTTCTACAGCCATTTTAAATGGAACTTCTCTTTCTATTTCTTCTTGCTAAGCTTTGTTGGTAATATATAGAAATACTGATGATTTATATTGGTTTATGCTATATCTTGCAACTTTGCTAAAGTTGCTAATTATTTCATGTAGTTTTTAGTTGATTCACTAGGATTCTCTAAGTATACCATCATATCATCTTCAAATAGTGATAGTTTTGTTTCCTCATTGTATAGTCTAATTCCCTGTATTTCTTTTTATTCTCTTATTGCTTATGCTAACATTTCTAGTACATATTGAATAATAGTGGTGATAATGGGCATCCTTGTTTCACCCCTGATCTTATGGAGAAGGCCTCTATATTATTTCTGTTACAAATAATGCTAGCTGATGGTTTTAGATGGATACCACTTATTTTAAGGGAAGCTCCTTTTATTCATATGATCTTTAGTGTTTTTAATAGGAATGGCTACTGTATTTTGTGAAAAAGCTTTTTCTCCATCTATTGAGGCAATCATATAATTTCCATTGGTTTTGTTATTAATATGGTCAATTATGCTAATAGTTTCCTAATAACATTTAACCAGCCCTGCATTGCTGGTATAAATCCCGTTTGGCCGTAGTGTATTAGATTCATGACACATTGCTATAATATCTTTGCTAATATCTTATTTAAAAGGTTGCATTAATATTCATTAGGGAAATTGACCTATATTTTTCTTTCTCTGTTTTGGCTCTTCTTGGTTTAGATATCAGCAACATATTTGTGTCACAAGTGGAATTTGTTCAAACTCCTTCTTCACCTATTTTCCCAAATACTTTAAACAGTATTGCGATTAATTGTTCTTTAAATTTTTTGGTAGATTAAACATCTAATAAATGTAAGCATTGGATAATATAAGGATTTATAATAAAATATACAGATATTTAAAATATTGTGAAGATTTTTTTCATGCAACTACAACTGATATGAAAATTTCAAAGAACTTATGAAAAATCATATCTACCTCTGGAGAGAGAAGTGATAATCTCTAAGAACAGTTTGAAGAATATTTTTTCACTTTATTTTTCTTCCTTTTTTGCATTGTGGTTAACAGGTAAATATATTTTGTGTGACTTCACAAGTATAAAAGGATATCATATCGCTTGCCTTCTCAATGGTTGGCAGAGGGGCTAGAGGGTGGGAGAACATTTGGAACTCAAACAAAAGAATGTTTAAAAAGAACTGACAGGATGGATGGAGAGATATTAAGATATAAAAATACAGATGACAGATGAGAGAGAGAGAGAGAGAGAGAGAGAGAGAGAGAGAGAGAGAGAAGAGAATGAAAACCTGGATATAAGTATATGTCTCATCTCTATCCTCAAAGCTCATATCTTCCATTTGAAATTGCTGGCTAGATATTCACACTTGAATGCCACACTTTTTCTTCAAATTCAACATGTCCAAAATAGAACTTCTTAACCTTTTCTCAAAATCCAATCCTCATTTCAACTTGTCTGTTTGAGTAGATAGTAGCATGTACTTGGACTTCAAACCCTGTGGTTATTTTTGACTCTTTCCTCTTCCTCATCAACTCCTATCAATTCTACTTTCTCAATATGTTTAGTTCTCTTTCCTTATGCCACTTTCAGACCTTTATCACTATTTCCTGGGCTATAACAATAATCCTACAATTGGTCTCTTTTTCCCTATTCCAGTTTATTCTTCACACAGCTAAGAAAATAATCTTCCTAATGCAAATAACTGAACCATCTCTCAAGAAACATCAGTGGATGCCTATTGTCTCATAGATAATTAATTTTTAATTTCAACATAAATCACCTGCAATGTACTTTTCTAATTTAATTCACTTATTTTTTGAACATATATATATATATACATATATGTGTCAGGGGATCTAGACTATGAAATTTCCCTAAATCTTGACCCATATTCTCTACATCCATGCAACTTTATTCATCCTGCTTTCGCTAAAGAACATACCATTCAGTTCAAATCACCTTCTTCCTTGACTCATTAGTTATAATAACTCAAAGAAACCTCCTTGAAACACCCAACTGAAAATGATCTCTCCCTCTGAAGATCTCATTAGAAAATTTCTTTTGGCTTTTGTACATGATCTTGGTATTGCTTTAGCTTCCATTAAACTTGTTTAAATGCTGTATTTCTACCCCAAACATTGAATGATAAGCAGAGTTTTTTTTCCTGCATTTTTCTATATACAGTAACAGCCTGCTCAAAAAAAAATCTTTTTGAGGGCATCCATCCCTGTTACTTTATTGTAAAGGGGATTACCAATGACCAATCTTTCTCTACCAATGCAGATCAGCAACTTAAAATTTTACACAACTTATCAGGGGATTGAGAGGTTAAATAATTTGCCCGTGATCACACCACAATTAAAGTTCAGAGGTACAGTTTTAACTCTGGACATGTTGAACCTCTTATAACTGCATTATGCTACATTGCACTATTTCATGTTTCCTTGAAAAGGGCAGATGGGAAATGATCATTGTGGTTGCCATTTTTGAATTGAGTGAGAATTAGTACTGATTGAAAGGAAAGACACTGATTTATTACAAGATGGGAGCTATACAGTTGAGGATGGATGGGCATAGAGAGACGCTATTTCTTGTATCACCAGGGAACAAATATTGTCAGTAAAATAACAAAAGCAGAGCATGTGATTCTCTCCATTCCTATTTCTAAGAAGAAACATATATAGATAAATGCATACATACATACACAGACACTATATATAGTGTGCATGCATATATGTATATACGTATTGTGTATGTGTATGTATGCATATGTGTATATATGTATGAGTATATGTGCATGCATGTATGTGTATGTATGGATGCACATGTATATACACACATACACATACACATATACACATACACCCATATAGGCACACATATATGTACATGCATGTATATTTACATACATAAATGTGCACCCATATATATGAAAATCGCATAGTAATAATGAAAGCTGATATTTATAAACTAGAAAACCAAAATTAGTTGTTATCACTATACCAAAATTGTCTTTTTCTTTTTTTAATCTCATTTTTGTTTTTGTTTTTATTTGTTTATTTAATTTATTTAATATATTTAGTTTTCAGCATTGATTTTCACAAGAGTTTGAATTATTAATTTTCTCCCCATTTCTACGCTCCCCCCCCCACTCCAAGATGGCGTATATCCTGGTTGCCCTGTTCCCCATTCAGCCTCCCTTCTGTCACCCCACTCCCCTCCCATCCCCCTTTATCCTTCCTTTCTTGTAGGGCAAGATAAATTTCTACACCCCATTGCCTGTGTATCTTATTTTCTAGTTGCATGCAAAATGTTTCTTTTTTGTTTTTGAACATCTGTTTTTAAAACTTTGAGTTCCAAATTCTCTCCCCTCTTCCCTTCCACCCACCCTCCCTCCCTAAGAAGTCAAGCAATTCAACAAAGGCCACATGTGTATCATTATGTAAAATGCTTCCACAATACTCATGTTGTGAAAGACTAACTATATTTTGCTCCTTCCTAACCTATCCCCCTTTATTGAATTTTCTCCCTTGACCCTGTCCCTTTTCGAAAGTGTTTGTTTTTGATTACCTCCTCCCCCATCTGCCCTCTCTTCTATCATCCCCCCTTTTTTATCTTCTTCCTCCTTCTTTCCTGTGGGGTAAGATACCCAATTGAGTGTGTGTATTGTATTCCCTCCTCTGGTCAAATCTGATGAGAGCAAGATTGACTCACTCCCCCTCACCTGCCTTCTTTCTCTTCCTACAGAAAGACTTTTTCTTGGCACTTTTATGTGAGATAATTTACCCCCTTCTATCTCTCCCTTTCTCCCTCTCTCAAAATATTCCTCTCTCATCCCTTAATTTGATTTTATTTATTTTAGATATCATCCCTTTGTCTTCAGCTCACTGCTCTCTCTCTCTCTCTCTCTCTCTCTCTATATATATATATATATATATAATATACACACACACATATATATACATATATATATATATATATATATATATATATATATATATATGCATATTCCCTTCAACTACCCTAATACTGAGGTCTGATGAATCATACACATCATCTTTCCATGTAGGAATGTAAACAACACAGTTTAGTAAGTCACTTGCAATTTCTTTTTCTTGTTCTTTTTCTTGATTACCTTTTCATGCTTCTCCTGATTCTTGTCTTTGAAAGTCAAATTTTCTATTCAGCTCTGGTCTTTTCACCAAGGAAGCTTGAAAATCCTCTCTTTTATTGAAAATCCATATTTTTCCTTGGGGCATGATACTCAGTTTTGCTGGGTAGATGATTCTTGATTTTAATCCTAGCTGCACTGACCTCTGGAATATTGTACTCCAAGCCCTTAGATCTCTTAATGTAGAAGTTGCTAGACCTTGGGATATTCTGATTGTGTTTCCACAATACTCAAATTGTTTCTTTCTGGCTGCTTGCAGTATTTTCTACTTGATCTGGGAGCTCTGGAATTTGGCAACAATATTCCCAGGAGATTTCTTTTTGGGATCTATTTGAGGAAGCAATCTGTGGATTCTTTCAATTTATATTTTGCTCTGTGGCTCTAGAATATCAGGGCAGTTCTCCTTCATAATTTCTTGAAAGATGATATCTAGGCTCTTTGTTTGATTATGGCTTTCAGGTAGTCCAATAATTTTTAAATTATCTCCCCTGGATCTTTTTTCCCGGCCAGTGGTTTTTCTAATGAGATATTTGACATTGTCTTCCACTTTTTCATTCCTTTGGTTCTGTTTTATATCTTGATTTCTCATAAAGTCACTAGCTTCCACCTACTCCAATCTCATTTTTAAGGTAGTATTTTCTTCAGTGGTCTTTTGGACCTTCTTTTCCATTTGGGTAATTCTGCCTTTCAAGACATTCTTCTCCTCATTGGCTTTTTGGAGCTCTTTTCCCATTTAAGTTAGTCTATTTTTTTGCTGCTTAAAGTTTATTTCCTCTAACCAGGTACAAGCTGTGCCCAAGATTATTCCTGTTGAAGTACATGAATTTCCTATTCTCATCCCCAAAATTTCACTGAGTTCTGACAAATGGAAAGCAGAAGAGAAGTTCAATGTAACATGGATAAAACAGAAAGAATAGTAATTTTTCACAAATGCATACAGCCTGTTTTAAAAAAAAATTAATGAAAGCTGTTGAATTCTCTGGCCATTACAAGTGCTAGCAGTCTTGGGGTGAACACCTTTAAAGATTCTAGAAAAGAGAAGGCAATAAGCATTTATTAATCACCTACCATGCAGCAGGCAGTGTGTCAAGCATTTTATAGATATCTCATTTTAGCTTCACAATAACCCTATGAGGTTGGTGATATTTATTATCTTTATTTTGCAGTTCAGAAAACTGAAGCAGATTGTTGTTTGTCCTTTGCTTTTGAAGAGGACCAATAACATCACAGGGTGATGTCTTGACTTATGCATGACATGGATTTAAGTGAGGCAGAGTTGCACAAAGTCATTAGCCTCACTATCTCCTCCAGAGTCACTGAAGTCCAGGGGCAAGGCAAAAGTTAAAATGACTGGTAATGGCCCAGAATTCAGTGGATGACCTTAGCATCTTTGATGCCTGACCAAATTCTTTTTTTTGATTATTTTTTTTAAAAATTTATTTAATATATTTAGTTCTCAGCATTGATTTTCACAAAAGTGTGAATTACAAATTTTTCCCCATTTCTACCCTCCCCCCACTTCAAGATGGTGTATATTCTTGTTGCCCCACTCCCCAGTCAGCCCTCCCATCTGTCACCCCACTCCCCTCCCATCCCCCTTTCCCTTCTTCTCTTGTAGGGCAAGATAAATTTCTACACCCCATTGCCTGTGTATCTTATTTCCTAGTTGCATGAAAAAACTTTTCTTTTGTTGTTGTTTTTGAATGTCTGTTTTTAAAACTTTGAGTTCCAAATTCTCTCCCCTCTTCCCTCCCCTCCCAACCTCCCTAAGAAGGCAAACAATTCAACATAGGCCACATGTGTATCATTCTGTAAAACCCTTCCACAATACTCATGTTGTGAATGATTAACTATGTTTTGCTCCTTCCTAACCTATCCCCCTTTATTGAATTTTCTCCCTTGACCCTGTCCCTTTTCGAAAATGTTTGTTTTTTATTGCCTCCTCCCCCTGTCTGCCCTCCCTTCTATCTTCCCCCCTTTTTTATCTTCTTCCTCCTTCTTTCCTGTGGAGTAAGATACACAATTGAGTATGTATAGTATTCCCTCCTCTGGTCAAATCCAATGACAGCAAGATTTACTCATTCCCCCTCACCTGCCCCCTCTTCCCTTCCTACAGAAAGACTTTTTCTTGCCATTTTTATGCGAGATAATTTACCCCATTCTATCTTGCCCTTTCTCCCTTTCTCAATATATTCCACTCTTATCCCTTAAATTGCTTTTATTTTTTTAGCTATCATCCTTTCATATTCAACTCACTCTGTGCCCTTTGTGTGTGTGTGTGTATACATACATACATACATACATATATACCTACATATATACACATAAACACACATATGTATATATATGTTTACACACATATATATGCATATATACATATACATACATACATACACACATACATACATATATTGAGGTCTCATGAATCATACACATCATCTTTCTATGTAGGAATATAAACAAACAGTTCAAATTTAGTAAGTCCCTTATGATTTCTCTTTCTTGTTTACCTTTTCATGCTTCTCTTGATTCTTGTGTTTGAAAGTCAAATTTTCTATTCAGCTCTGGTCTTTTCACTGAGAAAGCTTGAAAGTCCTCTACTTTATTGAAAATCCATATTTTGCCTTGGAGAATGATACTCAGTTTTGCTGGGTAGGTGATTCTTGACTTTAATCCTAGCTCTATTGACCTCTGGAATATCATATTCCAAGCCCTTCGATCCCTTAATGTGGAAGCTGCCAGATCCTGTGTTATCATGATTGTTTTTCCACAATATTCAAATTGTTTCTTTCTGGCTGCTTGTAGTATTTTCTCCTTGACCTGGGAGCTCTGGAATTTGGCAACAATGTTCCTAGGAGTTTTCTTTTTGGGACCTATTTGAGAAGGCAATCAATGGATTCTTTCAATTTCTATTTTACCCTCTGACTCTAGAACATGAGGGCAATTCAGGTAGTCCAATAATTTTAAATTTATCTCTCCTGGATCTATTTTCCAGGTCAGTGGTTTTTCCAATGAAATACTTGACACTGTCTCCCATTTTTTCATTCCTTTGGTTCTGTTTTATAATATCTTGATTTCTCATCAAGTCACTAGCTTACACTTGGTCCAATCTCATTTTTACGGTAGTATTTTCTTCAGTGGTCTTTTGGACCTCCTTTTCCTTTTGGCTAATTCTGCCTTTCAAGGCATTCTTCTCCTCATTGGCTTTTTGGAGCTCTTTTGCCATTTGAGTTAGTCTATTTTTTAAAGTGTTGTATTCTTCAATATTTTTTTCAGTATTTTTTGGGTCTCCTTTAGCAAGTCATTGACTTGGTTTTCATGGTTTTCTTGCATCATTCTCATTTCTCGTCCCAATTTTTCCTCTACTTCTCTAACTTGCTTTTCCAACTCCTTTTTGAGCTCTTCCATGGCCTGAGACCAGTTCTTGTTTTTCTTGGAGGCTTTTGGTGTAGGCTCTTGCACTTTGTTGACTTCTTTAGGCTGTATGTTTTGGTCTTCTTTTTCACCAAAGAAGGATTCCAAAGTCTGAGACTGAATCTGGGTGTGTTTTTGCTGGCTGGCCACGTTCTCAGCCAACTTACTTGACCCTTGAGTTTCTCTTTGAGGTATGACTGCTTGTAGAGCAAAGAGTACTTTGTTCCAAGCTTGAGAGGATGCACCAATGATCTAGAGCTATTTCTATACAGCCAGTTCTGCCACCCCAGCACTCCTCCTTTCTCAAGAACCACCAACCCAGACATGATGCAAATCTTCAGCAGGCTCTGCACTCCTTCTCTGATCTGCCACTTAATTCCTCCCACCACTTGGGCCTGGGGCCAGAAGTAACTGCAGCTGTAGTTCTGTAGCTGCACCTCCCCCGCTGCCCCTGGGGCAGTGGCCTAACCAGGAACTCTGTCCCCCAAAGCTTTTCCCACTAACCTTCTCTGTTTCTTTGGTGTTTGTGGGTTGAGAGGTCTGCTAACTGCCACAGCTCACTGATTCAGGGTGCTAGGGCCTGTCCTGCCTGGCTCCTGGTCTGGTTGGTCCTACTACCTCCCATGCTGAGCTCTGCTCCCCTCCGCTCTGTGTGTGATCGACCTCATCCATTGACCATCCAGGCTGTCCTGGGCTGGATCCCTGTTTCCCTCTGCTATTTTGTGGGTTCTGCAGTTCTAGAATTTCTTCTGAGCGATTTTTATAGGTTTTTGGAGGGACATGGTGGGGAGCTCATGCAAGTCCCTGCTTTCCAGCCTCCATCTTGGCTCCACCCCCAGAAGTGAGTTAGTCTATTTTTTAAGGTGTTGTTTTCTTCAGTATATTTTTCAGTATTTTTTGGGTCTCCTTTAGCAATTTTTTGGCTCGTTTTTCATGGTTTTCTCGCATCCTTCTCATTTCTCTTCCCAATTTTTCCTCTACTTCTCTAACTTGCTTTTCCAACTCCTTTTTGAGCTCTTCCATGGCATGAGACCAGTTCTTGTTTTTCTTGGAGGCTTTTGTTGTAGGCTCTTAGACTTTGTTGACTTCTTCTGGCTATACGTTTCAGTCTTCTTCGTCATCAAAGAAAGATTCCAAAGTCTAAGACTGAACTGGGTGCATTTTCTCTGCCTGGCCATGTTCCCAGACAACTTACTTGACACTTGAGTTTTTCAGTGGGGTATGATTGCTTGTAGAGTAAAGAGTACTTTGTTCCAAGCTTGGGGGGATGCACTGTTGATTTCAGAGCTATTACAGCCAGCTCTGCCACACCAGCACTTCTCCCTTCCCAAGAACCACCAACCTGGACTGGACTCAGATCTTCAGCAAGCTCTGCACTCCTGCTCTGATCTGCCACTTAATTCCTCCCACCAGGTGAGCCTACGGCTGGAAGCAACTACAGTTGTACTTCTGTAGCTACCCCACCTCCGTTGCCCCTGGGGCGGTGGCTGAACCAGGAACTCTATCACCCTGTTCCCAGCAGCTTTTTCCCACTAACCTTCTGTGTTGTCTTTGGTGTTTGTGGTTTGAGAAGTCTGGTAACTGTTGCAGCTCACTGATTCAGGGCACTCGGGCCCGCTCCGCCCGGCTCCTGGTCTGGTTGGTCCACGCAGCCCAAACTGGACTCTGCTCCACTCTGCTCTGCTCCCAGCTCCATACAGGATAGACCTTACCCAGAGACCATCCAGGATGTCCTGGGCTAGAACCCTGCTTCCCTCCACTATTTTGTGGGTTCTGCAGTTCTTCTCTGTTGTCTTTGGTGTTTGTGGGTTGAGAAGTCTGCCAACTGCCACAGCTCACTGATTCAGGGCACTAGGGCCCGCTCTACCTGGCTCCTGGTCTGGTTGGTCTGCGCGGCCCATGCTGGGCTCTGCTGCACTCTGCTCCCCTCCCAGCTCTGTGCACAAAAGACCTCACCCAGCAACCATCAAGGCTGTCCTGGGTTGGAGCCCTGCTTCCCTCTGCTATTTTGTGGGTTCTACAGTTCTAGAGTTCGTTCAGAGGCATTTTTATAGGTTTTTGGAGGCACCTGATGGGGAGCTCATGCTAGTACCTGCTTTCAAGCTGCCATCTTGGCTTTGCCCTGCCCCCCAAATTGTCTTTTTCACTAACCTTGTTTGTTTACTGATGTAGTCCCTGGGATATTGTAAGCCTGTCTTGATGAAATATGTATCTATACATGATTTCTACACAGGAGAAAAAACTGACAAAAATATCTTCATAGCTAGCCTTGTCATCATTTCAAGATATGCCCTGCCACAAGCCCTTGATTGAGTTTGGGCCTTACCTTATTCAAAGAGATACATAACATTGCTGACCCTCTTTTTTTCTCATAGAAGAGACAAGCAACGTAGATTCAAATTACATTTTGTGAGATATATCACTGTCTTTTTCTGTCTTTGCAAATGTTTCACTTAAAATAAAAACAAACTTCACTCAATGAACATCATTCTCTATCTGCCACACCAGAAAAATCCACATTAAGGTTCGTGACTTGTGATAGTAAGAAAACCTTGAAGACTAGGTCAAAATATATCATTATTCTGTTCACTTAAAGATAGAATTGGTACCTTGAATCTTATTTAAAGCTTCTAATTTAATCCTTTATATTATACCATTGTAATAACTATGTGGTAGATCAGGATATAGGTATTAGATATACATTTAAACCAATAAAGCAAGACTATGCCATGTAAGTGATTGATTCCTTAACACAGAATGCAGTTATGAATAAAATAAAATGGAAATAGGACATGGCTGGTGAATTTTCATTATGTTTCTTTGGTTTAAAATCTTGGACTAATTTACAAGGAATTTTAGAATAAAATTGAGGGAATACATAATCTCATGCCTTCTCTTTTAAAAAAAAGTAAAGAGGCAAAGGAAATTAAAAAAAAATAAAGTGAGAGAAGAGTACAACAGGGTAAAGGATAAAAATCTGATATCTTTATTAATTAAAATCTGACTCCTATCATTCAAGTAATCACATTCTTGTCTAATATTTTTTTATTTACTTCACTGTGATATGTGATTAGAATACTTTCTATCCCTCTTATACCAATATGATTTTCCATTTCCAATTAAGTGAAATCCACAAAAGTGAATAAGGACATGTTATTGACAAGGCACCATATGCTATCTGCTAGAGATATAAAGACAAAAAGAAACAGTCTTTTTGATTGTCGAGTTTAAGTTCTACTGTGTAGGTATCATTAGTATAAAGATTTGTAAATAATAAATACATAAAAGTATTGAGAAGTAATTCCCGGAAGGAAAGAGTTCTTAGGATGTAGAACATGAGCTATATTTGAAGAAAGTTAGGGAGATTAAGGGGGCAGAGGAATTAAATTCCTAGTATATAGTCTAGTTATGTGAGTGGTATATGTACATCCTCTACCGTATACTATGTAGTACGAAATCATGGAAATTTTTTCTCATTTCTTATTTGTGTGCCGTTGTATCAGTAAGGCAAGATTCATGACCTTGAACATGACCATGAACATGAGTGTATAGTTTGGAACTGAAAAGTATAAGAGATTCTCTAGGTAGAAGGCAGAGGAAGAAAAAGTTTTATTTAGACACCAGAGGATCAAATCTAGTAATTCCAATTTGCTACAGCAGTAATTGTATTCCAAAACCACTACGTCCACCTCAGTGTAACAATGAGGAAATTATAACACAGTATTACAGCAAGGAACCAAGTCTTCCTGTAGCCTTCCCCTCTGCTGGAGCCTTCTCAACTGTTTGCCTGCATTCTCTTCTCCCCCAGTTCTCTGGTCTCTGCAGCTCCCTGGTTTCCACTCGACCCTCTGTACTCTCTCTCCAGCTCTGTCAACTCAGAGTTCTTACTCCTTCTCCTTTGGCTGAATTCTGAATTCTACAATAGATACCTTCTGGGTATGTATACTCTTTTTAGAGCCCAAGAGCTTCACACCCAATCAAAGAAAAGGTATAGGCCTGGGGCATAGTATTTAATAAGAAAGAGTATAGGCCTGGACCTTAATGCCTAGTAAGTAAAGGGTGTAGACCTGCCTGCAAACAAATCTCTAATCAAACTTCCTTTAACTAGCCCCACTTGAGGCCTATTGAATGATCAGGAAAGATCTTTAATCCCTGATTGGCATCATAGCTCTGTATACAGTATATATAGTACTCTGCTCATACTCAATGCTCTGCTCTATCCACTCTGCAGCCAACTGGCCCAGTAGGTAAAATGTTAGACTTGGATTCAGGAAAAGTTAAGTTCAAATATGACCTCAGTCACTGCCAAGCTGTGTGATTCTGAGGAATTTACTTAATCTCTGTATGACTCAGTTTCATCTTCTATAATACGGAGACAATAACAGCATCTGCCTCCTAGAGTTGTGAGGATAAAATGAGATAATATTGGTTAAGTGTTTTATAAACTTTAAAGAGTTATGAAGGTACTAGTAGCCGCAGCAGCAGCAGCAATTAGTAGTAGTAGTAGTAGTAGTAGTAGTAGTAGTAGTAGTAGTAGTAGTAGTGATGGTGGTTGTGGTGGTGGTGGTGGTGGTGCTGGTAGTGGTAGTAGTACTAATAATAGTACTAGATGACACAAAATGTGAATTCCCATTCTTCTTGGAAAACAGACCATAATATCATATTTCAAGTACTAAGAAATATTTTAGGTTTAATCAGTCTTTGGTAAGATTTATGCCTTACTTTTATCAAATCTGATTAAGAAGTTAAATCATGTTTATAGGACACTTGATTAAAGCAGAAAGAACAAATGATTTTAATCCACCTTTTAAAGTTCCTTAAATAACTTGCATATGAACTATAGGTAAAGCACAGGCCAAGAGTTTTCTGGCTGTATAATTTTATGCAAACATTGAAATTATACCTGAGAATGGCATGTTTTATCAATTTTGGTTGTTCAACATTCATCTCAATTCCCATATGTACTATGGGATATTATTCCAGATAGATAGAAAGAGAGATAGAAAGGTCTATTGCTATATATCTATCTACATACACAAATACACATAGACATTTATGTATGCATATGTGTACATGTATATATTTATACACATATACATATATGTATATATGTTTCATCCACAATTGGTAATAATGTTGACTATATGCAGCCTACAGGCCCCATATTTTACACTTCTGACCAAGCCCACCTTCCTTTTTTTCTGGTGACAAAACTGAGACTTCATATAGGTAGTTAGCATAGACTGTAAGCTTATGTCTTCTGAATCCATCATCGAATAATTCATACCATATATCTTTACAAAATCTCCTTCACGAAATTACAAAATTACTCACACCCTCCCTTTGTTGATTGGGATGTGAAAAAGAGAGAGACAGAGAGAGAAGATTAAAGAAATAAAGAGAAAAGAAAGTTCAATTTTTCAATGCATTCTATATAAATGAAGAAAATGAAATCTCATTATACCATCATTTATATTAGACAACTTTGCAACTTAATAGCCAAATCACACTTCATCCTATAAAGCTTAATTATATTTGGTTACATAATTACATTCAGTTTGTCCTGTGTCTAATCCTAGGAATTATTTAAAGACAAGTTCACACAAAAAGTAGAGATTTGATGGGATTGGAATCCAGGTCCTAAGGGTATTCCACACTCAATCTTTTTCCCATTGTACCTCAATACATCCCAGTTTTTTTGTCTTAGAAGCACCTCAACATATCCCTTTTCTTGTCTGGGAAACACCTCAATATAAAACAACTTTTTTGTCATGGAAGCCCCTGCCAGATCAAACCAAATGACCTCAATTTCAGAGCAAAGGGAAATACAAGGAAGAAAGAAAAAAATAAGAAGGAAGGAAATAGAGGCATAGGAGAGCTAGGCTCTACCATTTCCAAATGATCTCTTCCCAACCAAATCCTTTGCTTCATTCATTTTGCCTCCTATGTTTAGTTGGCTTCCTACTTTGCCCTTTACATCAACAGAATATTGACTCCCTTCTACATAGAGCTTTAGAGATAAAAAAAAGAACAAAATAATACAAGGCAACAACCTTGTAAAATAGGTAGTACAAGTATTATTATCTTCATTTTACAAATGTGAAGATTGAAAGTCATTAAAGCTAAGCTATTTTCCCCAGGTCACAAAGTCAATTAGTAGTATAACCCAGGCACAAATCTGATTCTTCTGACTTGAAGTCCAGCAAATACTCTTGTCACAGAAGCATACTGCTTCAAGGAGTGCTAATTTTATATAAAATATTCTAATTAACGGGTATTAGAAAATTTGGATATTATTTTGAGAGTTAAACACTTGCACAAACAGAGGTGTCCTTCCTTGCTAGTACCAAAATCATGGTAGAACCTAGGAAAAGGTATAATAAATTGAAATTGTGTACAGTTGTTTCCATGGAGAGCATATTCTTCATTAAAATTAGGGCCAATTTTCCAATAGAGTAAGTACCTCTTAATGTCTAGATAGATGCACACAGTGAACGATTTTGTCAGGTAATGAGTCTTTTTTGATGATTGTGAGAGGTTAAGGAAATATAAACAATGAATCATACAAATGCATTGTAAAATTCTTCCATTGCAATAGAAAACTATTTGTTGCAATGTGTTTACTAAGAGGATGATATATGACTGGTAGGGTAGTCAAGAGGAGGAAACTAACATAATAAAAGAAATTCCATTTAATTTTCCAAATATCTATTGTGTGCAGGGCGCAGGTGGTGCTGGGAATAAAAAAGTAAAGTGGTTCCAACAGAGCATTGAACTGGGGAGGCTGAAGTTCAGTGTGGCATCTGGAGGGAATTGATGTAAACATACTAATTGCAACATCAAGGAACTCTAAGAGAGACAGGAGGCAACACATGCCAGGGACATGAAATCTCTGTTTGCTATCAGTAACTAGCATCACCTTCTCTCAGACCTCAATGGAGATAACCAAAGAACATAAAACCAAGACTTTTGGGAATAGCTATACTACTGACCCTCCTTCCAGTCAAGGCTTTATAATCATCACTGAGATGAGATGTAATTATGTTAAGAGTGTTCATCTTCAATGTCACCACCAAGATCACTAGCTAACCCACTGCCACTGGTGGGATGTAAACCCAAAAGCCCAAGGTGCAGCAAGAACTCCCAGACCAGTTTTCCTGATTCTGAGTACCACTGTAGCTATCATCCCAACATAATGGGCCACTGGTCAATAAGTTTAACCCATATAAGACTGCACAGAGAGCATTAATATGCTTGACTGACACAATTCTCTATTTGAAAGAGGCTGGGGAATATATTTTAAGAGAATTTTTGGAATATGCATAGCAATTATGGTGCTGGTTCCATTTTGATTCACTGAATTGGCACAAAGGATACATTTTTTTTCTTTTTCATTTTTGCTGAAAGGATCAGTGACTACAACTGTGTGAGTTTCAAAAAGTCAAGAGAGTTAGTCACCCAAGATTTGGGAATCTGGGAAACCAATAGGTAATTAAGTGCTTTCTGCATTTTGTAGTCAGCCCAGCACAGTGGCACAAGGAAAAAGTAAAAGAATTTCCTTCAAGAACTAGGCCAAATATAGTTAGGGTGGGAGAGAGTGGAGAGATATTATAATAGGGACAACTCACTAGGGAAGACTGGAGGGAGTGAGATCAAGGGTGCATAACCAAAAAAGAAAATGGTGCTGCCATTTCATCAGAGAACTGAACAAAGCAAGAAATAGCAAGAATTGAAATTAGGTTGTCATGGCAGGAAGAGGGGGTAAGAGGAAGCCCTCAGTGAAGGACCTTCAATTATCTATAACAAGACCATGCAAAGGGAATTACAAACAAGATGCTGAGACACAGGCCAGGACCCAGCTGAACTCTCCCAACAGCTTAAAAATAATGCCTCAAATCAAATTTTAGACGGCAGAAACAACAAAAGTTCAGAGGGTGATATTTTTTTCCAGACTAAGATGTAGGAACACAAAAGAGGAGAATAGAAGCTAATAACTCTGTGAGACATCAAGAAACAAGTCAAAAGAATAAAAAATAGAAGAAAAAGTGAAATATCTCATTAGAAAAACAACTGACCTCAAAAATACTTTTTCCAGACTAAGACAACTAATAGGACCACAAAAGAGGGAAATAGAAGCTACTAACTCCATGAGACATCAAGAAACAAGTCATAAATCAAAAGAATAAAAAAATAGAAGAAAAATTGAAATATCTCATCAGAATAACAATTGACCTCAAAAATAGATTGAGGAGAGCTAATGTAAGAAAATTGGACTACCTGAAAGCCATTATTTTTTTAAGAGCCTACACATCATACAGGCATACCTCAGACATATTGCAGGTTCTGCTCCAGATCATCACAATAAAGAACATATTTCAATAAGGTGAGTTACGTGAACTTTTTGGTTTTCCAGTGCATATAGTTATGTTTATGTTTATACTATACTTAAGTCTATTAAGTATGCAATAGTATTATGGATAAAAATGTGCATACCTTAATTAAAATACTTTATTGGTGAAAATGGTAACCATTACATGAGCCTTGGGTGAGACATAATCGATTTTGTTGGTGGAGGGCCTTGCCTTGACATTGATGGCTGCTGACTGATAAAGGTTTATTGCTCAAGGTTGGTGTGGCTGTAGCAATTTCTTAAAATAAAATAACAATGAAGTTTGCTGTGTTGATTGACTCTTTCATGAAAGATTTTTCTGTAGAATGTGATGATATTTGGTATCATTTTACCCACAGAACTTTCAAAATTGGAATAAATCTCAAAACCTGTTGCTCCTTTATCAATTACGTTCCTGTAATATTCTTAAATATCATTGTGCCTCAGGGAATAGAGACCCCTGGGGAGAGGGAAAGAGGTAAGGGAATGGCTGGTCAGTGGATCAGTCAGAACACACATAACATTTATCAGTTAAATTCATCATCTTTTACAGGTGTGTTTCATGGCTCCCCAAAACTATTATAACAGTAGTATCAAAAATCTTTGAGGATCACCATAGCTGATATAGTAATAATGAAAACGATTGAAATATTATGAGGATTATCAA
The DNA here is from genome assembly GCF_011100635.1 of Trichosurus vulpecula. Classification (NCBI taxonomy): domain Eukaryota; kingdom Metazoa; phylum Chordata; class Mammalia; order Diprotodontia; family Phalangeridae; genus Trichosurus; species Trichosurus vulpecula. The sequence continues at coordinate 232,214,249 of NC_050577.1, read as the reverse complement.
AATGTGAGAAAGAGATGCATTGTGAGCAAATGTTGCAGAAAAATGTGCTAATAGATTTGTTTTATGCAAGGATGTCACAAAAATTGAATTTGTTAAAAAATCTGTTAAGCAAAATAAAGTGCAATAAAATGTGATATGCCTGTATATAATGAAATTGTCAAGGAAAACTCTCCTGATATCTTAGATCCAGAGAGTAGCATAGAAAGTGAAAGAATTTATTGGTCATCTCCCGAAAGAGATCCCAAAATAAATATTCCTAGCAATATCATAGCCAACTTCCAAAGCTCCTAAGTCAAGGAGATATTGCAATCAGCCAAAAAGAAACTATTTAAATATTGTGGAGTCACAGTAAAGATCACACAAGATTGAATGGCTTCCACATTAAAAGATCAGAAGGCTTGGAATATGATATTCCAGAGGGCAAAGGAGCTAGGATTATAACCCAAAACAACCTGTCCAGAAAAACCGAATGAACATCTTCAGAGGAAAAAAAAAACATGAATATTTAATGAAATAGAGGACTTCCAAAAATTCTTGTTGAAAAGGCCAGAGCTGAATAGAAAGTTTGACATTCTATCACCATACTGTGGATGAAGTAGAAAAAGTAAACATGAAAGAGTAATTATCAGGGACTCAGTGGAGTTAAACTCTATACACACCCACATGGGAAGATGAGACACATAACTCCTAAGAGCTTTATCATTATTAGGGAAGTTAGAAGGGCTCTGCATAAATAGAGGGCATGAATTTGAGTTCATTATGTTAGGATGATCTGCAAATCAATGGAGGGGTGAGAAAGAGGGATGCACTGGGAGAAGGAAGGAAGAAAAATATAATGCTGAAAGTCTTCTTACATAAAGAATACATGTAAGGAAAAAAAATTATAGTAGAAGAAAACTGGGGGAGGTAAAGGGCAATGCTTAAACCTCACTCTCATCAGAAGTGGTTCATATAGGAACCACACACACACACACACACACACACACACACACACACACACTCAGTTCTGTACATAAATCTATCTTACACAATAGGGAGATAGGAGGCGGAGGGGATAATGGATATGCAGGGAGATTATAAGGGGAAGGGCAGATTGGGTGAGGTAGTCATCAGAAGCAAGAGAGAATTTTGAGGAAGGATATAATAAAAAGAGGAAAAGGATAAACTGAGGGAAATATATATACCTTTAATAAATCTATTTCCATGATGACAGCCTTACTGAAAACCTAGAAAATATGGTATTTGCATGGTCAAAGGCCTTGAATAGCTCTGAGTTACAAAGAACATTGGAGACTTTTGAGCATCAGGATGTCTGCTCTGTTTAGGGAATCATCTATTCAGGGATGGCCAGAATCAGAAAAAATTCTTTCAGCTTTACAGATTTGTAGGATTTTAGGTATATCTATTTTTTCTGACCAGTGAGACTATCTATATTTTCACTGTTTAGAATTAGCCAATTGCGGAATAAAATTATGTATGTGTATATACATATACACATGTATATATTTCACTTTAAATGTATATATTAATATATATATAATATACACCAATATTAAATATAATTATATGTGTAATTTTCTTTTCCACCCTATATATTTTATATAATGGATTTAAAAACATTATTCTGAGAAAGGACCCATAGTCTTCACCACACTTCAAAAGTGTCCCATGAGACATAAAGCATTATTAACTTCCTTTACACTGGATAAAGATGTGTGGGGAAATATACACCAAAGATGTACATAGTAGCACTTTTTGTGGTACCAACTGAAAGCAAAGTAGATTGCCATCAGTTAGATAAATGCCAAATTAATTAAGGTAAAGGAATATGACTACTTCACTGTAAGAAGAGTGTGATGAATTTAGAAATGCATGGAATTAATTGCATGAACTAATAGAATTAAAATAAGCTGAGCCAATGAAACAAGATATAAGACTATAAAAATGTAATGGAAATATCAATTAATACAAAAAAATGGAATGTTAATGCACTACAGAAAAAAAAGTTTGATATCTAGAAAAAAAGAGAAGATACTTGTCACCAGCCTTATAATAATTTTTGTTGTGCTTTGTTTTGTGTTTCAGAAAGGGAAAAAAATAGACAGGAGACTGCTTATGATGGCACTCATCTGTAATTCCTAGTCTTGGAAAAGCTGACGCTGGCGGATTGCTTGAGCTCTAGAGTTTTGCAATTTGGCAGGATTAAAGCCATTTAAGAATTTGCACTAAGTACAAGATCAATACGGTGAGACCCTGGAGTAGGAAGAGTACCAGAAATGAACTAGTTCAGGTTGGAGCAAAACAGTGTGATGTACCTTTTGGTAAGTTGCAGGATTCGGCCTGTGATTTGTTTCAGCAATTTCATGCTAGGAAAGATATGGAGACCCACTCTGGGTGAAACACACACACACACACACACACACGCACACACACACACACACACATGTGCACACACAAAGCACAAAGGGAGGTAATGGATCAGTGAAATTTATCACAAAATTATGATATTACATGTAATATTTTAGCTCCTTCCAATCTGGAATAGATATTTTCACATCTCCAAAAGAAAAGGAGTTTGTGGAAATCACTTAAACTTGTGAATTTAAAATTGATTTAAAATCCATTTTGGGCAGTTGGAATGCAACTACATCATGGAGGAAATATAGGATAGCGCAAATATTATTAGGTTCAGAATCTAAAGACCTAGTTTGATGTTGGCTCTTGGAATTTTTATATTAGGGTTAAGTGTACTCAGTAATGCTAATTAATGTGATCAAATTAATTCTATAGTCTCAAGGGAAGTATTTATTTAATTAGAAAGTTATATAGCAGAGTCATTAGGAGAAACTGGTTACTCAAAAAGAAATGATAAAAAACTAGTGGGGAAGAAGTGATTGTCCCAAATTCAAGTTCACAGTAGAGGAAATGATGAAAATTAGAGATAATCTGTTATGGAATGAGGTATAGTGGATAGCATGTGGACATAGAGTCTGGATGAGGCCCACACACAAGGTGGCAGGACTGGTCACAGGAACTCCAAGCCCAGATACAATAAGGGCAATGGAGGCCATACTCTTGATGGAGATGAGGCCCACTGGATTACAATCTGCACAGTAATACTTAAAGAAATTCGAAAACATCACAAAATCAGTAAACCTCTCTTACCCTCAGCTAACCCATTTGTAAAATGGGAATAACAGGAACTAACCCTGAAGATTGTTGTGAAAATCAAAAATGAGACAAACTATAAAACTGACTTTTCAAATTTAAAAGTCCAGTTTACATGCCCATTGTTCAGTCTAGATTTTGAGAGAGAGAATTTCAGATAAATCAGAGATTGTTTAGATGCTATCATGTCACAATCATCTCTGTCTTCTGTTTTCCTTGACTTTCTTTAAATATATGTATTAAAATTTATTATTCATTTTAAGCATTCTTTTCTTCTTAACTTTTGAGTTTTAAATTGTCTCCCTCTTAACAACCCCTCTCCAAACCACTAAGAAGGCAATAAATGTGATGTCAATTATACCTTTAAAATCTTGCAAAATATGTTTTTATATTGACCATATCATTAAAAAATAAAATGAAGTTAGAAAATTATACTTCAATTTGTACTCAAGTGTTCATAAGTTCTCTCTCCAGAGATGCATGACATTTATTTTTTAATCATGAATCCTTATGAATTATCTTGGATCATTGTATTGATCAGAGTAGCCAAGTATTTCACAGTTGATCAACATTTTTTGCTGTTATTGTGCACAGTGGTCTCCTGTTTCTTGCCATCTTAATTTGCATCAGTTCATATAGGACTTGCCATGTTTTTTTTCTTTCTAAAAACATCCCCCTCCTTTTCATTTATTTTGGATGAGTACTACATCACAAACTAATTCAGCCATTCCACAATTTATGAGTATCCCCTCAATTTCCAGTTCTTTACAAGTCATTACAGAAAGAGCTGCTATAAGTATTTTTGGACATATAGGTCCTTTTACTCTTTCTTTGATCTTTTTTGGTTATAGACCTACTAGTGGTATTGCTGTATCAAATGGTATGTCCAGTTTTTATAGCCTTTTGTTTCTAGTTTCATTTTGTTTTCAAGAATAGTTCAACCAGTTCACTAGTTCACTGGTTCATTAATGTACTTATTATTTTTCCCTCATCCCTTCCAGCATTTGTAATTTCTAATAGGTGTGAGTAGGTAGCTCAGAGTTGTTGCAATTTGTCTTTCTCCAGTCATTTGTGATTTAGGGACTTCCTTCATGTTGCTATAGATACCTTTGGTTTCTTCTTCTGAAAACTGCATGTTAACATATTTTGTCAATTTACCAATTGGGGAATGGATCTTATTTTTTTTATAAATTCGACTCATGAAAAAGATCCCAAAAAGGAAACTCCTAAGAATATTTTAGCCAAATTCCAGAGTTCCCAGGTCAAAGAGAAAATGTTGCAAGTGGCCAGAAAGAAACAATTTGAGTATTGTGGAAACACAATCAGGATAACTCAAGATGTAGCAGCTTCTACACTAAGGGATCGAAGGGCTTAGAATATGATATTCCGGAGGTCAAAGGAGCTAGTATTAAAACCGAGAATCACCTGCCTGGCAAAACTGAGTATGATACTTCACAGCAAAATATGGATTTTCAATGAAATAGAGGACTTTCAAATTTGAATCAGTCTATACTGAAGATATGTTTGAGAAATGAGACCTTTATCAGAGAAAATGATTTGAAATATTTTTGATGTTACTTCATTGTCTATAGTGACCTTCAGCAAAGTAGTCTCCTGAATAACCCTTTTATATTAGGTTTATTTTTGTTTTTGTTTTATCTGAGATCATGAATGCCACCTCTGCTTTTTTTAAGTTCAGCTGAAGAATGTTAGCTTCTACTCCAACACTTCATTTTTTCTCTGTATGTATTTTTTCACTTCAAGTGTGTCCCTTGCAAACAATATTGGGTTCTGGCTTCTAAGCCATTTTCCTATCCATTTCCATTTTATGGTTGAGCTCATCCAGTTCACATTCACATTTATGAATATTAACTCAGTATTTTCCCCCCACCCCACTTCATTTTCTTGTTTCTCTTCCTCTCTTTCTTCTTTTATCCTTGTCTTCCTCAAAAAATATTTTGATTCCAACGACTGCCTCCCTTGATCTGTTCTTCCTTTTATCATCCCTCCTACAATATTTCTTATCCCATTCTCCTATTTCTCTATTGAGTAAGTCACTTTTCTATGAACAAGTATATGTGTAAACATATATACATGTATATGTATCTATTTATTCTATTATATATATATATATTCTTCCATCTTTGAAAGATTTCTGATGAGAGTGAGGTTCAAACATTGCCTACTAAGTTCTGCATTTTCCTTCCAAGCTGCTCCTTGCATGCATCTTTTATGTGAGAAATTTCCCCCATTCTACTTCTCCCTTTTTGCCTCTCCCATTTGTAATAGGAATTGAGGTGGAACTTTTTGCTGTTAACCTTTAATGAGTCTGGCCTTTGAATTGGGCAGATAAAGTGGGATGTTTTTATATTTCTCAGCATTGAGACAATTAGGAGTCATTGATTTGTATCTGATGTAATATTGGGGGTGGGGAGCTTTTCCATGCCCACCCTGGGTGAGGTCGGGGCCCTTGGGGCCCTGAACAGGATATATAAGTGCAGAGATTAGCGTTCTCTCTCAGAGCTCTGAGCCACAGCAGGAGTAGCTTGTGACTCTAGGCCAGCCATTGTGAGCTCCCCAGCTGAACACTCAGATGTTGATAACTACTAATTGTATTTGGTCTGTAATTCAGGGTGCTGGTTTTTCCCCTGAACTCAGTAAATGATATTTGTGTGCTGGATTAAAGTAAAATTGTTAACCCCTTAACATTGCTTTCCTTAGTAAAGCAGATGAAAAGGACCTGGGCTTGCAGCATTCTGTGAGCTGGTTGTTGTTGTCTTTACACTCCTACAGTAGCTGCTAGCTGGTTTGTTAAAACACCAGTGCATCCATTTTTCTCCCCCCCTTCATTTCTTTTAAGATCATTCCCACACAATCAACTCATATACATGCTTTCTGTTTATGTAAGATCCTTCTACCTGCCCTAATAATGATCGAGTTCTTTGGTATTACATCTATCATCTTCCCATATAGGAATATAAAGAGTTTAACTTTGTCAATATATTTAGGTTTAACTTTTTATGCTTCTCTTGAATCTTGTGTTTGAAAGGCAAATTTTCTATTCAGTTCTGGTCTTTTTATTAGGAATACTTAGAAGTCATCTATTTAGTTGTAATCCTGGCTCTACTGCTTCTAGAAAATCATATCTCAAGCCCTATGCTCCTTTAAAGTAAGAGGTGATAAATTTTGTGTGATCCTGACTGTGGCCCCACAATACTTAAATTGTTTGTTTATTTCCAGCTGCATGAAGTATTTTCTCTTTGACCTGAGAATGGAATGCAGCTACGATATTCCTGGGAGTTTCCTTTTGGGATCTTTTTTTCTGGAGGTCATTGTTGGATTTTAAAATTCCATTTTATCCTCCAGATCTAAGATATCAGTGTTGTTTTCCTTGATGATTTCTTCAAATATGATGCCTAGGCTCTTTTTTATCATGGCTTTTGGGTAGTGGTATAATTCTTAAATTATATCTCCTCAATCTATTTTTTGATTAGTTGTTTTCCCAATGACACCATTTATATTTTCTTCTACTTTTTTCCATTCTTTTTACTCTGTTTCCTGATGTCTTGTGGAGTCATTAGCTTCCACTTCCCTAGTTCTACATTGTAAAGAGTAATTTTTTTTCAATGAGATTTTGTACCTCTTTTTCCACTTTGCCAATTCTGACTTTGAAGGTATTACTTTCTTCAGTATTTTTGTGCCTCTTTTACCAAGCTATAAATTTGCTTTTTCACAATTTTCTTTCATTACTCTCATTTTCTATCCCATTTTTTCCTCTATCACTCTTATTTCTTTCCTTAACTTTTCTAGGAATTGCTGTCAAACTTGTGTCCGATTAGCATTGTCTTTGAGGCTTTGTATATACATACATACATACATACATACATATATATATATATATATATACACACACACACACACACATATACACACACACACGTATACACACATATTATATATATAATGCATTTGTGTCTTGATCTGCCCTGTAAATGTAGTAGCTTTTTATGGTCAAATTATTTTTTTTTTTTTTTACTAATTATTCCAGCCTATTTCTTGACTGTGAACTTTGTGTTAAAGTTGTGCTCAACTTACCTGGGAGTAGAGAGGTACTGTCTCAAACTTCAGGTTTTTTGTGCTGCTATTTTCAGAGATAGTTCTTGGGGGGGTCTGTAAGTTTATGGTGTTTCTTAAGTGATATGATCTAGGAAGAGGTGTGGTTGCTATTTTCCTGATCTGTGCTCTGGGGTGTTTACTCAAGAATTATACCTGGTGCCCTGTACCCACCAGCTCTAGGGCTTCCTGTGCCTTAGAACTACAACCAGGGCCCTTGCCTCCCTGTGACTGACCGTGAGCATTCCTCTCTGTCCTGAACTGCCACCTAGAACTGAGTATGGGTAATATAATTGCCAATCAGTGCCACCTGCACCAAACACCAGCAAAGTGTCCCCTATAATCTTTTTCTTATCAGTTCTCCATTCCCCTTATTGTATCTGGGCTTGGAGTTCCTGTGACCACTCCTGCCACCTTGTGTGTGTCCATCAGTCAGGCTTCCACTCCGGTGTTGCAAAGTTCTTCTGCCAATCTCCTAAGTTTATTACGCTAGAGAAATACCTCACCATGGCCTTTTGTTGTCTCTGCCACTCCAAACTCTGATTTGAGGCATTATTTGGAGTTGTTTTGAGGGGAATGTTGAGAGAATTCAGCTAGGTTACCTCTTATCTTTGTTCTGCCCCTGACTCCTTCCATGGCTTTACTTATGTTCCAGCTAAAATACAATCTATTACAAGAAGACTTTTACCAAACCTGTACCTATTTTGATTGTACATAGTTTTTTGAACGTTGTTTGCTCCATATAATTTTGGATTCATGGAAGGCAGTGACAGGTTTTTTTTTTAAGATTCATTTTTATCCTCATCACTAAACACAGTGTCTGCTACATGATAACTGCTTAATAAACATCTATAACTATGAGTGAAAATAATATTTTTAATGGAATCTGAGTACTTGGTTCAAATTCTACTTTCATTTTTAATATTTGTAAAATTTTGAAAAATTCACTGAACTCCCAGGACCATAATATCCTGATTTATACAATAATGGAGTTTCAATAGATGAACATGTATGTAGGTCATTTCTCTTCCTATACATATGATCCACTGATCCCATGGCATAAGTTTGTCTCAGTAATAAGTAAGTAAGTAAATAAGTAAGTAAATAACTTCTGAGTAAGTCCAGATAAAATTAGCTAAGGGGAAGTCCTCAAGAATGAAATTCTGATGACACAAATAAAAAAAAATTAATTTTGATTAAAGAGAAAATGGAGAAGTTAGCAAAAAAAAATTTGGAAGAATAGGGGCCTAATGGATTGTGTTGGCAACCAAAAATGGGCTCCTTAGCACTTAGTCAACAAGTGCCCTTGACTAGTTTGGCTTTTTCCCCTGAACTGAATACCGTTTGTATGTTGGACTGGAGTAAGCTTGTCGGCCCCTTCACCTTGCTTCCCTTGCTTAAGCTGATGGAAAGAACCTGTGCTTTCCCGGTCAACCCCTTCACCTTGCTTAAGCTGATGGAAAGAACCTGTGCTTTCCTGTTCAACCCCTTCACCTTGCTTAAGCAGATTGGAAGAACCTGTGCTTTCCCCAGCGTACCTTACACCCCCGCAGAAGCCGGATGGTTAAAAGCAGCTCCCGTTGGAGCCAGAGGCTGCTATAGCCACAGCCACAGCCACAGCCACAGCCACAGCCACAGCCACAGCCACAGCCACAGCCACAGCCACAGCCGCCAGTGGCAGAGCTGACCTACGGGAGGAAGCTGAACAAGGACTTCAGGCCAGTGGGTAATCTTTTTACCATAGAGGGGGAAGCATGATTTTGTTTTACGCAATCATGCTTCTCTGTAGCCTCCTGGTTACTCTTTCAAGGTGTACTTATTGGGCCTGGAAGCTTTTGATCAATATATCAAAATGGGGTTGCTGGTTCGTGGGTTGGTTACTGTGGAGCCTAAATATATGTTTTGATTCTTCTGCCTTCTACTTTGACAGTTTCTTATATCCGGCGGTTCCAAACCTTTCAGACATGTTTTTGATCCACTTTGAGATTATAAACTCTGCCCTCCGAATACATGGATTAAGTTAGGTTTTTGTCAAGTAGAGAAATAGAAGAAAGATATTGTCACTGAAAATGGAAACAAACGAGTAGCAAAATTCTATCATAATATTGTAAAGAGATACAAAATCCCAAATGAAATGATGCTTGAAATCATTAAAAAGCCTTGTCCTCCTTTGTTCCTTCTCTTTTTCTCTCTATCTTGCTGTCTCTAACATGAATTTGTATCAAGAGGAAGGGAGTGTGGTAGGAATATTTGATAGGTCCTAGGTTGTTCAACATTTTGGCCACTAGATGAAGACCTAAATAACATGGCAGTCATATTAGCTGATGATATGAAATTTTAGGAAGACAAATATAGTCTCAATGTAAGGTTAAAATAAAAAGCAAACTGTCTAATAAATAGCATTCTCCAAAAGTAAAATCAGCTCCTTCATGACATAACACAATTCCCTTCACTAAAGATCAGAGGCAGAAGAACTATGATCAATGGAAAGAAACAATAAGGAAAGATACTGAGGATGAATGAAGAAGAATTTCCTATAGTCAGACTTAGCCTAAAGTTGAATTAACAGGTTCAGGAGATACACCTTTCCAGACACTAGAGTAGGAAAAGTGGAAGCTAGATGACCTGTCATTAAAGATATTGTGAAGAAATATGTTTTTCAGATATGATTTTGGATTAGACTTGGCATCCTCTTACAACTCTGGGATATATTGGGAAATAAGTACATCAATTTCAAAAAATTCCCAACTTAATCTGTGGTCAATTTTAGTTTATACAACTGATGAAGTGTCAAGGACTTTGAGAAGAAGTGGTATAAAAGATGGATTGTGGAAAAAAGGAAGTTGGGTAAAGTACAGCAGGTAATGCCAATATGATATTTTAGCTAGGTATGTATATAATAAATTTTCTTGGGGAAATGGGATGGAAACAGTCTTTTGAGGGTTGGGGGTCAATATGAGCATCAGAGACATAAGCCACTTGAGTAGACATTTCTTCTGCTGTGCTTCTTGTCAATTGGTGCAGGCAGACTCTAAGATCAAATAAGACAGGAGCAATGGAAAACATATGCATTAAGTAAGCAGTTCTCTTGTCTTTCTGCTTTAATGACTTTTAGACAGGATAGAAAATTGATCTGCAATACCAACCTGAACTTGCACATAATTCCATTAGTGTGGCTTGTGGTTTATAGACTATCCTCCCACACAAATTGTAAGACCACTATTATTTTGTATGAATATCATTGTCTTTTTAATAAAAGAATTACTCAAAATATTTTGCAGACCTGGATCTGAAGATAAAAATTATAAATTAAAAAAAATAAAGAATTACCTAAAACAATATAGCAAACTCAACCCCATTCAGTTTGAATTTTGGGTCATGTTTTCTATTTTATAACTAATTTCATCAAATTAATTTACAAGCAAAAAGAAAGAACCTATAAAATGCAGTATACATGTAGGAAAAAAAAACTCAAAATGCATTCTCACAAGGAACAAGTGACCTTTCTCAATAAGAAAAAACACATAATTTTATCTTAAGATTTTGATGCTGTTCAATACATAAAATTATATGTTGCTCATTGAGTAAATATCAACTTGATATTTTGCTACTGTCTAAACTGGGGATGGATAGTACAAGTTATAAGCTACACAGACATCTCATTTGTTTAGCTTGCATATGCCTTCAGATTATTTGGGGTCTGAAATTATGACAACACCTTTCAAAGGCCATTTAATATGATTTTTTTGTACAAAATGAAAGCCATTTTCAGAAAGTCCATGATGTGTAATATATTGTTGGGATGATTTTGGATCCAGTTCCAACTGTAGATTCACAGCTGAACTTTCAACACCTCTAACAATAATAAAATATAATAGGCAGCTTAGTTGCCATGCAAGTTGTTGAGGTTTTCAGGTTGGCACTTGAGTGAACAAGGAGAAAATAAAAACCATGGAAATCTCCTTGAATGATATAACAAAAGGTGATTACATACACACATACACATACACACATACATGTGTATATGTGTATAGATGTATGTATGTACACACATGTAGCTATATATAAACACACACATATATATGTACACACACACACACATATATAGTTATGTGATCCATACAGAAATGATAACATATTTTTCTTTGAGCCTATTAATGCTTACTTTGATGACAATTTGATAAAAATACCTATCCAATGATAACCTGAACATATATATGTTTGTGTGTGTGTGTGTGTGTATAATTCCATTAGTTTAATAATATGATAGATCAGTGATTTTATTAGTATAAGTATTGTTTCCAGTAATGGAAATGGAAAATGACACTTCTTCCATACTGTCCCTACCTATCCAACTTTGGGCCATTCCCCCTCCAAAAATCTACCACAGGGATAGCAGCTAACACCTTTCTCCAGATCTCTCAGTATTGTAAAAGTATTGAAATAATACTCATAGGTAAATATATATTTTAGGATATTAAATATTCAGTTGAAATAACCAAAAAAAGGATATTTGAAGCTTCATATAACATAAGGATTTAAATTTGCCATGGATCATTATGTCATTATATATCAGCATAATGTATAAGTAATGGGATGAGCAATATTTTTACCTTTGGCACAAACCTCATTCTCCTAATTCTACCAGTCAAAAGGATAAAGAGGAGACCATAAAACATGTGTGGTGTTAGTGTGATATAATGACCCTTATTTTTTGGTTATATTCCATATTGTGTTTACAGTCTGGTAAAAAATACGTGTGAGATTTTTAAAAATTGCAATGTGGGCTTTGGATGGACACTTCCTATGTGACTATGACTCAGAAACTGGCGAATGCTGAAGACTGTGGAGAGAATAGGCATATGGACTGGGAGAGATGTGAAATGTTAATGTGACCCAGTCTTTTTTTGTCTTCCAAAACCATATTGGAAGCACCCTGAGGCTCGAATGTGGTGGGAGTTGAAACTAGAGAAATTTTGAATCCAGAGCAAAAATAATTGGGTTGATATCCTGGCTAATGGAATCATATAAGTTACCCTAGAGTAATCATGATAGAAGACCACGTGGCAAGAGCAGGCCTAGCTGCATTGAAAGATCAGTTTGTCTTAGGAAATATATCAGCCATCTATAAATACATTTAAAACATTGAAGGGTAGTGTATATATATATATATATATATATATATATATATATATATATATATACACACACTCTATTTACTGTATGCACTGAAATAAATTATTCTTGTATGTATGTGTATTGTATTAGGGAAATCATGGAGTGATTTCCATATTCCCATAAGAATAGCTCTCACAAAGGCTCATTTGTTTAATACTAATATACCTCCATTGCTATTATAAAGGTTCAAGTCAAATCAATAACATAATCTCCAAAGTTATACTTAAAATAACCCAAAAGGCAAACACAACATGAATGATAGGTTTAGGCAAGCTGCTGTATGTAACCAAACAATGGATAATTTATGCTCCATTATATTAATTAGGTTACATGAACAGAAAATGAGACAAATCAATCACATAAAGAGAAGTAGTGACAAAAGATGTTGGTACAGTTTTATCTAGGAAATATTTAAATGACAAGATGAAAAGTCAACAATATATTGAAGAAATTCTCTATGAGAGATGTTTGGGATGCATGGACAATAATCAACAGTATGATATTTGGAAAGATTAAGATTTGTTTAAGGGCAAGGAATTTTTTCATGTTCGAAATCATAGATTCAGAAAAGTAGAGCTTACACACATTAAATAAGGATCTTATATTTATATACCTTTTCTACAATTAGTTGTAGCTAGCTTTCAGTTGACATCAGAGTTTGAATTTTGTCTCTGACAGAAACTACCTGTGTGATTTTGGGGAAGCAGCTTAACCTCTCTGTGCCTCAATCTCCTCATCTGAAAATTTAGGCAGTATCTCTAGAGCTATAGTTATTAATCATATTATTAATCACAATAATATCATATTAATAGATACTATGAGACCCAAAAGTACTTTATGAAATGTTCCACCTTTGCTATAGGAAAAACAAAGGGGAATAAGGATCTTTCAAACATTTAGGCAAGGATATTTTTGGGAACTTGATGGCCAAACCAGAATTGGTGGTAGTAAAAGAAAAAGACAAATACAATGCTCAGAATATTTGACAGAAGAGGAAGGGATAAAAATAAGTGTCATGTGTTGAATATTTACTTTCAGTCAAATATTGCATTTCATCTCCAGCAAGGAAAAAAAAAACAGTAATTCAGGCATTTCCTAGTATCACGCTCATTATTACCATGCTCAGTATTATTTCCTAAATCTTTCTCCTGAGTTTAGTTCACAAAGGGGATGGCAATGGCACAGACTTCTGTCCTTACTCAATGACAACCGTGGCTATGGTGGTCTAAGAGGTTATTTCTCTGGTATGATTTTAAGAACACCCACAGCAAAGTGACTTTAAAAAATATTTTTTTTCTGCTGGTTTGCAAGCATTTTAAATTCACAGCATTTGACTTGTTCCTTTGGATTGTATTGTGTCCATAATGATCATGTTTAAGTGAACATCAAAATCAAATTAAATTAAAATTAAATTTTGAAGTGTCAGAGTCAAGAAAGGGTTGGTGTAAGATATTTTTCCACCACAAAACTACTTAAAGGGTTGGGAGGAGAAGTCTGAGAATCCAGGGTGAGAACCACCCTGGAGTGTGGGTGGTGAGCCATGGAGGTAGTTCTGATATCATCAGCAGCTGCTTTCAAAGCTATCAGCCCATAGGTGGGGTGCTGTCATCTAACTGGTCAGAAAGAGATTACAGGGGACCCTTTCCTAGTACTGGGCACAGCTGACACTGATGGTAGCTCCATTGCCCATTCAGTTTGGGGTTACAGCACTAGGGAATAGAGAAGAGCTTGTGGTAAGTCAAAATGAAGCAGGGCCTGGTCACAGTTCCAAGGCAGAGAGAGCATTTGTGACTGCAAGGGAGCAGGGGAGTTGGGCACAGTTCCAGGGCCAAGAGGAGTGACTGCAGGGGAGCATGTGACATTTATGGGTAAAGATCAGATCACAGATGAAAAGAGGAATAGCCACACCTTTCCCCAGATCACATCACCTTGGAAGCACAGGAGGAAAAAAAAGTCAAAGACCCCCTAAAACTAGCTCTGAAAACAGCAGCATGAAAAATGAAAACAGCAGCATAAAAAAAATACTGAAGCTTGAGACAGTGTCTTCCCAGACCCATGTGAGCAGAACTCAATTTTAACATAAAGTTCAAGGTCAAGAAATGGGCTGGAAAAAGAGCAAACAGCTAAATATAAGACACACACACACACACTAAAAAAAAAAATCACCATTAAAACCATAACATGGGAAGGTAGACCAAGACAAAAATGCAACAGGCAAAACTGTTAAAAATAGGAATACCCAAGCCTCAAAGAAAAATGCAAAATGGGCAAAAGACCCACAAAAATTCCTGGAAGAGTTAAAGAAAGAGACAAGCATGGTAGGAAAAAAATGGAAAAAGAAATTAGAGTAATACAAGAAAATTACGAAAAGAGACTTAACAGCTTAGCAACATACACATGCACACACACACACACACACACACACACACACACACACCCACACCCCCTAAAGAAAATAACATCTTTAAAAACAAACAAACACAATTGACCTAATGGTAAAAAAAAAACACAAAAATTCACTGCACAAAAGAGCTCATTTAATATCAAAATAGGTCAAATGTAAAAGGAGGTACAAAATTCACTGAAGACAATACATCCTTAAAAATTAGAATGGGGGGGGCGGAGCCAAGATGGCGGCTGGTAAGCAGGGACTAGAGTGAGCTCCGTACCTGAGTTCCTTCAAAAACCTATAAAAAATGGCTCTGAACCAATTCTAGAATGGCAGAACCCACAGAACAGCAGAGGGAAGCAGGGCTCCAGCCCAGGACAGCTTGGATGGTCTCTGGGTTAGGTCTATTCCACACGGAGCTGGGATCTGGGAACGGAGTGGAGCAGAGCCTAGCCTGAGCAGTGTGGACCATCCAGACCAGAAGCCGGGCGGAGGGGGCCCTAGCGCCCTGATTCAGTGAGCTGCGGCAGTTACCAGACCCCTCGACCCACAAACACCAAAGACTGCGGAGAAGGTTAGTGGGAAAAGCTGCCGGAGTGGAAGGAGTTCGCGGTTCGGCTTCCAGGCCCGGGGGCAGCTACAGCTGTTGTTACTTCCCGCTCCAGGCCCACCTGGTGGGAGGAACTAAGTGGCAGATCAGAGCAGGAGTGCAACAGCCTGCTGAAGATCTAAGCCCAGTCTGGACTGGGGGTTCTTGGGGAAGGAGTAGTGCAGGTCTGACAGAGCTGGCACCTCCCCCACAAACGTGGAACATAGAACTCGTTAGTCTACAAGCAGTCATACCCCACTGAAAAACTCAAGGGTCAAGTTAGTTGGTTGGGAATATGGCCAGGCAGCGAAAACGCACCCAGATTCAGTCTCAGACTTTGGATTCTTTCTTTGGTGACAAAGAAGACCAAAACATACAGCCTAAAGAAGACAACAAAGTCATAGAGCCTACAACAAAAGCCTCCAAGAAAAACATGAACTGGCCCCAGGCCATAGAAGAACTCAAAAAGGATTTGGAAAAGCAAGTTAGAGAAGTAGAGGAAAAATTGGGAAGAGAAATGAGAAGGATGCGAGAAAACCATGAAAAACAAGTCAATGACTTGCTAAAGGAGACCCAAAAAAATACTGAAAAATACACTGAAGAAAACAACACCTTACAAAACAGACTAACTCAAATGGCAAAAGAGCTCCAAAAAGCCAATGAGGAGAAGAATGCCTTGAAAGGCAGAATTAGCCAAATGGAAAAGGAAGTCCAAAAGACCACTGAAGAAAATACTACTTTAAAAATTAGATTGGAGCAAGTGGAAGCTAGTGACATTATGAGAAATCAGGATATTATAAAACAGAACCAAAGGAATGAAAAAATGGAAGACAATGTGAAATATCTCCTTGGGAAAACCACTGACCTGGAAAATAGATCCAGGAGAGATAATTTAAAAATTATTGGACTACCTGAAAGCCATGAAAGAGCCTAGATACCATCTTTCAAGAAATTATCAAGGAGAACTGCCCTGATATTCTAGAGCCACAGGGCAAAATAGAAATTGAAAGAATCCATCGATCGCCTCCTCAAATAGATCCCAAAAAGAAATCTCCTAGGAATATTGTCGCCAAATTCCAGAGCTCCCAGATCAAGGAGAAAATACTGCAAGCAGCCAGAAAGAAACAATTTGAGTATTGTGGAAACGCAATCAAAATAACCCAAGATCTGGCAGCTTCTACATTAAGAGATCAAAGGCCTTGGAATGCGATATTCCAGAGGGCAATGGAGCTAGGACTAAACCTAGAATCACCTACCCAGCAAAACTGAGTATCATGTTCCAAGGCAAAATATGGATTTTCAATAAAATAGAGGACTTTCAAGCTTTCTCAGTGAAAAGACCAGAACTGAATAGAAAATTTGACTTTCAAACACAAGAATCAAGAGAAGCATGAAAAGGTAATCAAGAAACGGAAATTGCAAGGGACTTACTAAAGTTGAACTGTTTTGTTTACATTCCTACAAGGAAAGATGATGTGTATGCTTCATGAGACCTCAGTATTAGGGTAGTTGAAGGGAATATGCATGTATACATGTTTATGTATATATATATATAAGTGAATGTGTATGTATGTATATATCTATGTGTATAAGTATGTATGTGTATGTATGTGTATATATATATGTGTTTATATATATATACACATATAGATATATATATGTAAATGATAGAGAGCAGACTCAAGGTGAGTTGAAGATGAAGGGAAGATATCTAAAAGAAATAAAATGAAATTAAGGGATGAGAGAGCAACATACTGAGAGAGGGAGATAGGAAGAGACAGAATGGGGTGGATTATCTCGCATAAAGGTGGCAAGAGGAAGCAGTTCTGTGGGAGGAGGGGAGAGGGCAGGTGAGGGGGGAATGAGTGAACCTTGCTCTCATCAGATTTGGCCTGAGGGGGAATACCATACATACTGAGTTGGGTATCTTACCCCACAGGAAAGAAGAGGGAGGACGATTAAAAAAAATAAAAGAGGGGGGATGATGGAGTGGAGGGCAGATGGGGGTGGAGGTAATCAAAAGAAACACTTTGGAAAGGGGACAGGGTCAAGGGAGAAAATTCAATAAAGCGGGATGGGTTGGGAAGGAGAGAAATGTAGTTAGCCTTTCACAACATGAGTATTGTGGAAGGGTTATACATAATGATACATGTGTGGCCTAGGTTGAATTGCTCGACTTCTTAGGGAGGGTGGGTGGGAAGGGAAGAGGGGAGAGAATTTGGAACTCAAAGTTTTAAAATCAGATATTCAAAAAGAAAAAAAAAGTTTTTGCATGCAACTAAAAAATAAGATACACAGGCAATGGGGCGTAGAAATTTATCTTGCCCTACAAGAAAGGAAGGGAAAAGGGGATGAGAGGGGAGGGGGATGATAGTGGGGAGGGCTGACTGGGGAACAGGGCAACCAGAATATAAGCCATCTTGGAGTGGGGGGGAGGGTAGAAATGGGGAGAAAATTTGTAATTCAAACTGTTGTGAAAATCAATGTTGAAAACCAAATATGTTAAATAAATAAATTTAAATTAAAAAAAAATTAGAATTAGGCAAGTGGCAGCTAATGACTCCATGAGAGATCAAGAAACAATTAAAGTAAAAGGAATTTTTAAAAAAGATGAAAATGTGAACTATTTCACTGAAGAAACAAATGACCTGGAAAATAGATCTAAGAGAGATAATTAAAAATTATTGGAGTACATGAAAGCTATGATCTGAAAGATATCCTAGATATTATATTTGAAGAAATTAGGAAGGAAACTAACCTTGACATCTTAGATCCAGAAGATACAGTGAAATTCTAAGAATGCACAGCTCACCTTTTGAAAGAGATACCAAAATGGAAATTTCCAGGAATATTAGTGCAAATTACAGAGCTTTCAGGTCAAGGAGAAAACATTGCATTCAGCTAGAAAGAAACTATTTAAACACTGTGCAGCCATAGTCAGTATTTCACAGTTTCCATGTTAAAGGACCAGAGCTCTTGGAATATGATATTCTGGAAGGCAAAGCAACTACGATTACAATACAGAATAACCTATCCAGTAAAACTGAGTATAATCTGTCAAGTGAAAATATTGATATTTAATGAAATGGATGACTTTCAAGGACTCCTAGTGAAAAGACCAGAGATGAATAGAAAATGTGACATTCAAAACCAAGACTCACATGAAACACAAAAAGCTAAACAAGAAAGAGTAATCATAAGAGTGTTATTAAAGTTAAATTGTTTACATTCTTATTTGGGTTTATGATACACAGAATTCCTAAGAACTTTATCATTATTATGGCAGTTAGAGGGACTTTATATAGACAGAATACATGAGCATGTATCCATGATGTTGGGATGATCTCCGAAAAAAAAATGGAGGTCTGAGAAAGAGAGATGCACTGAAAGAAGCAGGAGGGAGAGGTAGAAAAGGGAAAATTTTCTTATGTAAAAGAAATCTTATTGTGGAGGGTAAATCGGAGAGTGGTTGGCAATACTTGAACCTCACTCTCATCAAAATTAGGTCAAAGAGGGATATACACACACACGCACACGCACGCGTGCGTGTGTGTGTGTGCATGTTTGTGGAGAGAGAGAAAGAGAGGAGGTAAAGGGAATGAGAAATATGGGAGGAAAGATGTTAAAGGGAGGGCAGATTACAGGAGACAGTGGTGAGAAACAAAACAGACTAGTGTAGAGACAGGATAAAAAACAGAGAGAGAAGGTTAAACAGAAGAAAATAGGATGGAGAGAAATACATAGTAATCATAACTGAATTTAAATGGGATAAGCTAATCCACATAATGGAAAATATAGATACAATGGAAACAGATAGCAGAATAGATTGGAAATCAGAAATCAGCAATATATTGCTTACAAGAGACAGACTTGATAATGGAAATGATGGAATTCTAAGGAAGGTACCTGCAGCCCCAACATTTTAACTTCCTTACAGGCCCCACTAAGCACCAGGCTCTGTACCTAACTAGCCACACCCACACACACACACAATATTCTAACTCCTCCGTATATGCCTCACTGCTCACCGGAACAACAGGTGCATCCATGAACCCATAGTTGTCACAGAACAGCAGGCGTGACTTTGTGACAGGATCCCAGCCACTGCCCCTAGATAACCACTGTCCTCAGATCCAATTGACATACTCGAACAGGTGTGTTCTTGTACTCAACGACAATCACAATAAATGCCTATAGCATGTGGTTGTGATGAGATTTGATGATGTTCTGTTTCTCAGTTTTGTCCTACTCTTCACGACCTCATTTGTGGTTTTCTTGGTAAAGATGTTGGAGTGGTTTGTCATTTCCTTCTCTAGCTCATTTTGCTGATGATGAAATTGAGGCAAATATACTTAAGCGACTTGCCTGGAGTCACACAGCTAGAAAATGTCTGAAACCAGATTTGAACTAAGGGAGATGCATCCTTCTCACTACCAGGCCCTCACTCTACCCCTTGTGCAACCTAGATGCCCCTTTAATAAAGTAAAATTGTCCTATAAGGAATGATGAAGGAGGTGGATTAGAAAAACAAAAAACAAAATAAAACAAAAACATGGCAAGACCTATATGAACTGAAGCAAAGTAAAGTGAGAGAACCTGGAGACTATTGGGCACAATAACAGTAATGTAATGACAACCAACTGTGAAAGGCTTGGCTACTCTAATTAGTAGAATGATCTAAGACAATTCCAAAGGACTTGTGACAAAAATGCTATTCACCTCCAGAGTGAGAACTGTTGAATTCTGAGTGCAAACTGAAGTATAATTTTGTAGCTTATTTTTTTTTCATTTTTGTGATATGACTAATATGGAAATATGTTTGGTATGATTTCACATGTATAATTCATATCATCTTGCTTTCCAACTCAATGGTTGGGGAGGGGCTGGAAAGAGGGCAAGAATTTGAAATTCAAAATTGAAAAAGAAACATGTTTAAAATAAATAAGTTAATATAATATATGTTTGTGTGTATATACATGTGTATATATACATATATATGTATATATATGTGTGTGTGTATATATATATATATATATATATATAGAGAGAGAGAGAGAGAGAGAGAGAGAGAGAGAGACAGAAACAGAGACATAGAGACACAGAGATGGAGAGAGAAAGAGACAGAGAGAAAGAGAGAGAAATCTATAAATGCAATAATATAGGGAGACAGAAAAACATATGCTTAAGAAAGGGCCAAAGTAGTATCAGAACTACAAAGTGGATAGAGGGTTTGAACACATCAAGAGCTGTGCTAGCTAAAAGGGCAATGATTTTTTTTCTTTGACTTCTCTGAATAATCATAATAGAAATAAAGCTGCCATTTATAAAGTGCTTAACATGCACATACAATGCTTTAAAACCATCCTTTTCGAAAGTGGCAATTTTCACAACTGTTGTTTTCTACAAGTGAAGAACCTGAGGTCAAGTGATACTCTATTCAAAACAGCTAACTAAGTGCTAATGCCCCAGTTCTCTGATTCCAAATCCAATGGACTATCCAATGGTTCCCTCCCCCCACCCAACCACTAGTCTTTTTCCAAGAACAAGAATCATCCTTCTGCCAGCTTCGGGTAGTGCAGGTGGCAATAATTATCATCAAATTAGGACCAAAGCATTGTAAACAACAAATAATTTAGAAAGCATGTAGTTGGTAGAGAACCCCCATTTTCAGCAGATTGTATTTCAGAAAAGAAAGACTTTATAGCTTTTCATGGTGGGAATGTTACAACAAAGATTTATTTTAAAGCTTGTGATGATTTATAAACAGTGTGTTTTAATTGTTGTTGTAAGACCGATGTGTTATGGCTGCTGCATTTCTTTGTTTTTTGTTCAATAAATCTCCTAGTTCAAGATCCCCAAAGTTATGAATGACTTTTTTAGTACTTGAGCTATATTTTCTTATTGGTTTTTGGTAGGAAAAGGACCATGACAT
Source organism: Trichosurus vulpecula (assembly GCF_011100635.1). Taxonomy (NCBI): domain Eukaryota; kingdom Metazoa; phylum Chordata; class Mammalia; order Diprotodontia; family Phalangeridae; genus Trichosurus; species Trichosurus vulpecula. Next base: position 232,192,880 of record NC_050577.1, on the reverse strand, counting down.
GAAGAATATTAAATTATAGACCTCCCAGCTCCTGCCTTTTTCCATGTAAAGGAGTTCATTAGTTCAGTTTCTAAATGTTATTTTGTGCATATTGTAAGAAGTACAATTTATAACGTATATATTATAATATAACTTTTATTCACTGATTACTTTTATTTTGCTCAAGTTCTGAATATGCATTGATGGAAGGAATTCTTCACACAGATTAAATCCCAAACTATTTGGTACAATAACATTTTAAATATTTAATTATATTTATTCATAAATCTAGAAGGTACCTTAGAGACCATTGAATCCAATCCTCTTGTGTTACAGATGGGGATTTTGAGGTATAGATATATTAAGTGATGTTCAGGAGTTTAAAGAGCCAGCAGTATTCAGACTCAGGTTATTTCTAAATTCACATCCATCATTCTAGGCACTGTGTTGCTTAGATGATTCCGCTGATGCTATAATTCAGCATTTCACTGTCATATAGAGGCAGCAAAAACTCACTCTTCTTCCTCACCTCTGCCCCTGAGAATTATGTTTCCTTCAAATATTAGTTCGAACTTTATCTCCTATATTAGATTTTTGTTGCTGCCACCAGGTGTTACTTCTTTTCCCCAACCCCACTCAACCCTCCCACTTAAAAAAAAAAAACAAACCAAACAAAAACAACAACATTTGTATTATATAGATATATGAATAAATATAGACATGTATGACATAGATAGATAAATAGATAGATAGATGGATGTATGGATAGATAGACAGATATGCACAGAATTGTCTACCCTCATCTTCACTTAATAAAATTTAAAAACGCAAGACAACTAAGATGAATCAAGGATGTGAACTAAGTTTTAAGTTTTCAATCAGTTTGGGAGGAGTGAAATGCTTTTGTCATCGGATAGATGATGCCACAGAGATTGTAATTGGGTGAAATAATTAAACACTTCTTTAGACATACATATAACATAGAAAGACAATTTGAAATCAGTATTTCAGCAGGAGGTCCTTCTAATGCTGATTGGATCCAGCAGTAATTGACCACTGAGAGGGAACTGCCCTTGATGCATGGAGTGGTTTCTCTCTTTTCTTATCTCCACATTGACTAGGAGATGTCCTTGTGAAATTTCAATGATAAAAGATCTCAATTTTCCATGGACACCTGTATCAGTATCCCCCGAGCCCAGTGAGTGATGGCAGTATCTGCATCTGGGGCAAATAGACATAGCAATTTTCAACCAGACATGCCAAAGCCATTGATATTTAGAGCCCAGCAGAGCTACACCTATGGGGGACATCATAGTCACTCCATGAAAATAGAAAAATAACAAGAGATTTCTAGTAACCAGAAATTATGAGCTTACTATTTGTTTCTGAATTTTCTCACTATCTGAACACTCTCTCCCCAGTGATCTTTTGTATGCAAGAGGAGAGTGTGACTTTTGAGGGGCAAGGCAGAGGTTGATGCCCCCTCAAAGATCTCCTTGTTTTTTCATTTGAAAAATGATAATGGAATAGATGGTCTCCAAATTCTTTTTTTCATTCTAAATCTATGATTTCATGATAATCCTAAATCCAATGAAGCTAAAAAGGCTTTGAGTCAGGGTGTATGGATGGATTGCATATTTATCAGCTACAAATCAAAATATGCTTAGAGGGACTTATGAATGACTATGTTGGCTCCAGAGTGATCAATTGATCAAAATGTCCAATTGCTAAGTTGCAGAGGAGTTCTATTTTAATACGTCCAACACCATTCTTGCAGAATTGTGCCCAGTTTTCATATTCATCCCGTTTATTGCCTCTAGAATACAAAATGTATAAAGCCTTCACAGTCTGGCATCAGTCCACTATTGCAAATGTTATTGGCTGATTATAACTAGACTGGTTGCATATCTTGGGACCAGAATTGGAAGAGAAAAGAAACACGGATACTCTATCCAAGATTTACTTAGCCATAACAAGGAATGGACATCCAAAGAAGGAGATGAAAGTTTGTCCAGGGAGGTAGCCTTTATTTATTTAAACTCAGTCTTTAGTGCTGGTGACAGTTGTGCTCCCTGTCTATGATCATAAACCCAAAGAGGAGCTACAACCCCACATTGTCTAGGCATTTTTGCACTCAGGCAACCAGAGAACTATCTCAAACTCCTAATTTTCAGTCGCCTTAGTGAAATAAAACTGGATGACAATTTACTGCCTTTGAGGGAAAACAAAAACAGACAAAAGAAGAAACAAAAACTAACCTGCACATGTACAGATGGGGTCTTATACTATTCCTTTTCCTACCAGAGTTGGCTTATTATATATTACTTCTCAGGCTCCGTGTTCCAGTTAAACTGGTTTACTTAGCTTTCTCGAGACTCCAGACTTGACATTCTGTCTTCCACATTTGGATTGGCTGTCCCTCATGTCTGGAATGTACTTTGTCCTCATTCCTGTCTTTTAAAATCCCTAGCTTTTAAGCAATTAAGCATCCTCCTTATGAACTTAGGTTGACATTCAGCTGATAGATAAACAGTCAATCAATTGGCCCCAACACAAAGCCATTTTAGTTTGATTGAATTGAGGATGGTCATATATATGTATCTTCATCTGGAAAAGGATTATTAAGACCATCGATACTTTGAAAGGCTCAGATCTTATGCTTCCTATAATTATTCTTTCACACAAATATCATATTCCCTTACTATATTACTTTACTATTGAGTAATAACAAAATCACATTATAGCAGGACTTAGACTTTTGATTATTCTGGTTCATATAGACCATATATATTAATGCTACAAGCAACAGAACCAGTTCCTTAAGCTATCTTCCATGGAGCTCTATCACCTGGACAAAGCCACCACCTCCTGCATCTAGTCTAATTTTGTATTCTACTCTGGCTTACACTAATGGTCAGAGATATAAGACCTCAAAGAAGCAAATGATATGTATTTCTGGCAAGAATGTGCATTTGAAAATTTCCAACCAAGCCCAAATTCCTTAAGAAACTAATGATGGATAATGAGGGTTCCAAGTGAAACAAATATTTTCTTTTTCTTTATTTAATTTTAGTTTTCAGCATTCACTTTTGTAAGATTTTGAGTTCCAAATACCAATACCTCTCACAATGCTACTCTCCAGGCATCTTTATTCCATTCATGTCAATTTCCAGATCAAACATTACGCCCTGACCAACACTACCCCTATATAGATCATATGCTCCTTAAGAATTGGGACTCTTTCTTTTCTTTTTTCTTTTTTTGCATCTGCAGAATTTAGCATAATACCTGATACATGGTAGGCTTCTGGGTAGTGATAGAGATGTGGAAAAAAGGAAGAAAAGAACATAATCAAATATACAAAACAAAACAAAAATAGTTCAGAAGGCAGAATAAGAAAATAAAGAAAATTTGTTACTCCTTTGATAAATTTAGTAGGTAGTGAAGAAGAGGAAATTCAGTTAAATTATAAGAAAGAGGATTTGGTCCATTTTTTAAAGAAACATGCTTAATTGTAAAAGTATTATTGTTGCACTGAACCCTTGGGCAGGTTCCTGACAATGACTCACTAACAGGGAATCGCAAATTCCACATGATTTGGAAGGAACCTCAGAGGTCCCCTAGTTCAATTTATACTAATCATCCAATAATCTTTTACTAATATGTATGTACTACTCATGCAAGAAATATGGAGCCATCCAGCTATGGATGGAAGAAATCTAGCAAGAGGAAATCCATCATCCCCTGAGGAAAGCCATTGCACTTTTGGAGAGCTCCAAGTGTAAGGAACTATTTTTTTTCCTATTTGACATCTTCTATATTTGACTTTAAACAATTTCTATCCAGTATTCCTAGTTCTGCTCTCTGAGGCCAAGCAGGGAAAACAAAACAAAGCAAAATAAAACAAAAAAACCTATTCTCCTTCTATATAACAGTGCATGAAATACCCTAAGTACCTTATTCTCCAGGATTATACAATCTGTCCGCCACCAACCAATCCTCATATGTTATGAACTTCAGATATTTTATCATCCTCCTTACCCTCTTCTAGCAATGCTCATTACCTTATTTAACATTTTCCCACGAATAAATTCATATTCATTCACACATAAATATACATATATATATATATATATATATATATATATATACATTTGTCTATATGTGCTTGTTTATTTGTGGGTATGAATAAATGCCAATTTATGTTCTTTTTCTATGCATAACTATATACTCAGGATAATCTGAAATCTTTGAAACAGAGCTGCCTCTAGCCAAATTAGATTCTATGAAAGCCCTCTTTTTTGTAAAACATAATCCAAATTCATTTAAGAAAATAATCATAGGTGATCGGATACTCTGGACTTTAAGCAGGGAGAAACAATCTCCCCATGCGTAACCACAGAGGACATCCATGCTTGGACAGTCTTGGAGGCCTTTAAGCAAGAGAAAGCCTTAAATCAGTCCAAGCTGTGGAAACAATAGCTTTCCAAATATTGTACTTGTGAGCAGCCTCAATGCTACAACAGGCCAACATAACAAAGAGACTGAATCAGACCACACTCAGGATCTCAAAGGAAAATATACAGTGCTGCTATAGCCCGGATGCCATCTTTCTCCTCCTGGTACACACACACATCTGTTGCAATCACAGCTGGTGCGAACAGTCTGCTTTGCTGATGGGGCATTCCATTAACTGCTGCTGAGTTTCATTAAAACCCAAACTGATTGGACACTGGGGGAGGCCTCTTTGGGCATCATTTGCTGTATCCCATGGAATTTCTCACATAGTTTGATGCCTTGTCACTGTTTGCTGATGTTTATACCTGGTCAGTCTAAGAAATGTACCAGCATGTGCTTTCTTTTAAAAATCCTCCTTTTAGTGCCTGCAGTGCCCACACTGAATTAACATATTATGTTTTCCTTGGGGCTATAGAAAATTGGTAACTAATACTTTTTTGTGCATCTAACTGGGGAATAAAAAGCTTCCAGTTCAACAGGATTACAATGAGGATTCTCTCATGGTCAGAAGGATAAGAGAAGGTCCTCGACTTTCTTGCTGTTTTCCTTCATCTTTTACTCAAAAGAGTAAAGATCTGAATTAAATGATCCCTTGGACATTTCTTAACTCTGTGACCCAGGGTGAGTTATTCAACCTCTTTTTATGTCAGTTTCCTCATCTTTATGATGGGCATAATGACAGGGCCTACTTCACAGGGTTGCTATGAGGATGATCCAATGGCATAATATATATAAAATACTTTGCAACTATTAAAAGTTCTATATAAATTTCTCTTTAAAGAAAGCATCATTTCTTAGTTGGCATGGAGAATTTCTGGTAAAGAAGACCTTTTCTATACTATTACAAATAATAATAGTAATTACAAGAAATACAGTACCAAAATATTCCTAAGGTGAAATGATAAAGTAGGGATTTCAACTCAGGATTCTAGTATCGAGAACAGGTTATTTTTCTGGAGTCTGGAAAGTGACATAGAGTAGAACAGATGATCTATAGAGAAGGGAATTCTATCATGCAACACTAAAACAAATCCTTTGGTGCTGTCTCTCTCTGTCTCTCTCCCTCTGTCTCTCTCTCTCTCTATAAATATATACATATATACACATAGATACAAATATAGATGATAAAGATAGAGAGACAGATAGATAGATAGAAGGATAGATATATAGATAATCTTCACATGCTTGGGGTAAACACTCCCCTAACTCATGGAAGGGTTTAGCTCATTGGCCAAAATTGTTTACTAGGTTGTGACTGCTTCTTAGAGCCCCAGGAGAGAGTTGGGTGAATCAGGTGGACACAAAAGGTAGATGAGCAGTCATCACACCAGAGGAGCCAGTCTTCCCTGAAAACATCCTATACCATAATGTAGCATCAGGGGCTGAGATGTAACCATAACCTCTGCTCTTTATGCTAATTTTGGCCTAACAACACCAAGAGAAAACAGGATCGCCAACAGCCAACACCATCCATATATGAGACCACTGGTTATAGCGAATGGAGAAATATTGAATACTGTGGATAAATTCACTTACAGTGGCAGTATACTCTCCAGCAATGCATGCATACATGATGAGGTTAATGCATGCATTTACAAATACATCATAGTGTTTGTGAAGCTCCAGAGGAATGCCATTGTGCTGATCTCCTTGTATGCTTGTGAAAGCTGAACTGAGATCACCTGGAAAGGTAAAGAACTGTGCCCTTCTCAAGCTAAACTGCCAAGGACTCAAACTCTACTGCAGATAGCACAACTCTGGTGGGCTGGACATGTTGTTTAAATGACAAATGTGCTTTTTGCCTAAAAAGCTATTTTGCAGAAAACTCACACTAGACAAGTGCTCACATGTAGGTCAGAAATGTTTAAAGGACACTTCAAGGTCTCTCTGAAGAGCTTTGAAATCAATTGCATGACATGGCAGACATTGGCGAAGGACTGCCCTATAAGGTATACTGTGTTCTATGAGTGAAGCAGAATTGCAGCAGCTCAAAAAACCTTTAGATGAACAAATTTAGAGATATCTCCACTCCAAATATTTACATGCTCTATTTGCATCCAAACTGTGATTGAGCATTCTGAGCTTGTATTGGTCTCATCATTCACAGTCATACACACTGTACCTTGACTCCAACATAGTGATGTCATTTTGGACTTCTTTGAAAACAAAGAAATAGAGTGGTGGATCAGCGGAATAGATTAGATACACAGGATGTGGTAGTCAATGTCTATAGTCACTTAGTGATTGACATATATGAAGACCCCAGTTTTTGGGATAAGAACTCACTATTTGACAAAAAAAAAAACTTACTGGGAAAACTGGAAAACAATAGGACACAAACTAGGTATAGACCTACATCTCACTTTGTATATCAAGATAAGGTCAAAAGAGGTACATGATTTAGACATAAAGCATGACATCATAAGCAAATTAAAAGAGCAGGGAATAGTCTGCCTGTAAGATCTATAAGGAGGGGAAAATTACATTAATCAAGAGGCATATTTCAAAAAAAACCTGGAAAGATTTGTTTGAACTGATGGAAAATGAAATGAGCAGAACCAAGAAAACATTATACACAGTATCAGAAATATTGTGTGATGATCAACTATGAATGACTCAGCTCTACTCAGCCACTCATTGATCCCAAAGAAGTACAGAAGACTCATGAAGGTAAATGCTATCCATATGCAGATAAAGAATTGATGTCCTCTGAATGCAGATCCAAGCATAGTTTTTCATTAGTCCTTCTCATGTTTTTTTTTTTTTCCCCTTTGGATCTGTTTCTTCTTTCATAACTCTGATTAATATGGAAATATTTTTATTTGATAGCACATGTATAAACTATATCAAAGTGCCTACCATTTCCAGAAGAGGGAAGGGAGGCAGGAAAAAAATTCTTATAAAAATTAAAGTTAAAAATTTCTTTGACATATAACTGTGGAAAATTTTTTTAAACTATTAAAATAAATAAAAAGAACAATATAAGTAAAAAAGAAAGAAAACAAGAAGGGACTTCAGAAAGCACCTAGTCCAGCCCAAGAGTCAGTGCATATCAGTGGTGATGACAAGAAATAGAAATGGATCCTTATCCAAAGTGAAATAGGCTGCCCGGTAGGAAATGCAGTCAGAAGCCCACCAACAAGTGGAAGGAGCTTGAAGTGCTTGTTAGAAAGTGTAGGATGAGGAATGGAAACATGGCCAAGATTATAGTTCTAGACCTCATCTAGTCCAACATGTTTCCATTTATTTTCTATTCTTTTTTTAAAATAATGCTTATTTTAAATAATATTAAAATGTAATAAACATCAAGAAAACCTTAATCTTTCTACATGAAAACTCCATATAAGAATTGTTTATGAAGCTATGGCTATCTATTAATTGCAGTTTAGGAAAAATATTAAATTTAGCAGAGTACTAACAACACTGCCTTGATTATTTGGGTCCCTCCTTTGTTGAATATTCTTCTCCTTCCTCTGTGTATTTTTGCAAATATTTCATTGATTTTGTTTTCTACTTTCTTTTGGGGTGTCATTACTACTACTACTCTGCTGGTCTCACTATCTTTCCTTCTCCAATAAAAAAACCCTCCTTTGTAATAAATGAGTAGAATTAAGGAAAACATATCGAAGCATTAGATGTCTATGGAAATACATGTCTTAATCTGCCATTTTAGTCCATCATCTCTTTGAGCTACATGTTTATTAGGGGTGTTGTTGTATACAAAGATATATCCAATTTAGTGGGCTTTAGGCAGTATGGTTCCAAATTGCTCTCCATAATAATTCACTTTTACAAATAAAGAAAATGTGGCCTAGAATGGTAGACTCAGAGGCAAGAGAGAACTAATTTCAAATCTTGACTCAGACGCATTTAAATTTTGCGTGAATGGAGGGAAGTTACTTTATGCTCCTGAGTCTATTTCCTTGCCTGTAAAATGAGGTGGTTGGAGTTATCGATGTCAAATGTTCATTCTAGGTACAAAGGCTATAAGAATTGCCTCCAACACTCTCTTCCCTTGTTCCAATATCAAAAGATGAGACAGTTTGTTTTACCAATGCCCAATACTCTTTTCTTATCTTTAATCTCATTCTCTCTCATATTTTCAGAGGTTTCCCTTTTGGTCAAATGATTTTGTTTGGTTGGTTTTTCCCTACCTAATTCTCAACTTTTGCTCATTTGCTTATTCTTTCCTTGATGCCTCAAATGTTATACCAACCTTAAAAATCAAACAAAAAAACCAAAATTTATCTTGATTCTGCCATTTCCTCAGGATATCGAGGCATCTTACCTAGGCAAGTACTAGGAGGAAAAGTGTGCACACAAACACATGCATATATGCATGTAAATAGATAAACAGACAGACAGACAAATAGATATGCTACCATTTTCTTACCTATTCACTTTTCAGTTCCCTACTATTTGTCTTCTCTCCCCACCATTGAACTGTAACTGCTTTAAAAACGTTCAGTGAAAATCTTTTTTACTGCTAAATCCAATTAGCATTTTTAAACTTCATTTTCATAGACTTTTAAGCACTACATGTAACTGTTTTCAGCTTCCTCTTCCTAGACATTCTGTCCTCACTTGATTTTTTAAGACAGATCCTATTCTGTTGTATTTCTCTTCACTTGTGTCTAATTGATCTTTCTGTCTCCTTTGTCACATTATTTTCCATTTTCTGTCCCTTATGTATGGGTATACATCAAAGACAATCTCCTATGCCTTTTTCTCTTCTCTTTCTAAATACTTTTTCATTGTCATTTCATCAATTCCCCTAGACTCCACTATTATCTCTCTGCAGATGGTTCCAAAGCTACATGTATAGCTTTCATCTTATTCCTAAACTCCAGTGATACATCTTAAACTTGTTTCTAGTTTTCTCCAACTGGTTGTTCCATAGACATCTTAAACTCAACATGAACAAAACAAAAATCTTCCCTCTCAAAACCACCCTTCCCAGCTTACGTATTTTGGTAAATATCTGATGTTGGATTTTAAATCATATCTTTACGACTTCAAATCCAACACTCTATCTATTGTATCATCAAGCGACCTCATGTAATAATTACTAGGCATTTAATGTTAGTTGACTGAATCATTGCCCAAGAAATGTTAGTGATTCCTTATTCTTTTTAAGATACACACACACACACACACACACACACACACACACACACACACACATATATATATATATATATATATATATATACATACACACACATGTATACACATATACATGCATTGGTAGATACATATGTACCCACATATATGTGTGTATATTAGTATTTAAAGCCATTCATAATCGGGCTCCATCCTTGTTCCAAGTAGATTGCACATTTTCCACCTTTGTCATCTCCAAGATGTAGCCAGATTGACTTACTTTCTGTTTTGTTTTTCCTTGTTAAACTTCTCCCCCGAGCTACAAATGTGATCCCTCCTCATATCCTGCCCTTGGAAGCCTTAGCTCCCTTCACAGTTCATCACATGTGCCAGGTCCTTCAAGAGGACAATCCTCACTCCCTCCATTGGTCATGTCCCAGGGTAACAACCACAAAAAATATATCCTTATTTTGTATATAACTTATATTTACTGATATATCAACTTATTGTATACCTTTATAAAATGTAAGTTCTTTCATTAAGGTGAGGGATAATCTCACTTTGGTGTTTGTGACCCTGGTGCCTGTGAAATTCAAGTAGAGATTTCATACATGCCTATTGATTAATGAATGTTCTTTGGTTCATGAGATTCTAGTGTGATATTGTTCATTCCATTTCATTCCACTTGTATTTTTAAGTGCCTACTGTAATCAAAGTACTGTATTAGGTTCCAAAAACACAAACAGAAAAATCAAAACAATCCACAACTTACCTTAATCTCATTGGCAAACATTTGTTAAGTGCCTACTATGTTCTTAGCACTATGGTAAGTACTGGCATTAATTCTCATCAATCTTATATATACACTAGTGATATCAATGCTGTATGGGATAATGTGAGCATGAACTATTATTATAAGAAAGAGAATTTCACTAGTTCTGAGGGCGTAGAATATGTAGTGACACACAAATCATTGAACATGTTCATTACATATATTAAGTAGTAAGATTCAGAAAACAGACCCTGAGGATCTGTCATTAACCCATGGTGAAAATGTGATGAAGATTAGTGAGGAAATGAGAAAACCCTAAAATAGTTTGACTTTCCCAGGAAATATTAAGAGAAGAGAGAGCCAGGAGTTTGAAGGTTTTTTTTAAATAAAATAATTACCTGAAATACAATTATCTCAAGAATTCATTACATAAAAATATTACTATAAAAATAGTATAATATAGTCTGTAGGTAGCTAGCCTCAGATTCAAGAAGACCTACATTCGAATTTGACCTCTTACGCTTGCTTGCGGTGTCTCTCTGGACAACTCATCTAAACTCTCAGTACCTCAGACTTCCTAAGACTTTAAAGTTAAAAACAGTTCCTGATACTCACCACTCTCCTAATACCTACAACAAATGAATCACAGGTCTTGAAATAATAGAGTGATTTAAAAAAGCACTAAAGGATCTATAATAACTGGAGGTAGGTGCAACCTTCCTCATAGTCATTATAAAGACAAATCAAAGGAACCTAGATGCAAGTGAAAAGCAAAGATTTGGAACAATAAGTATGACTGAAGGAACTGAGAAGTAGGCTGCTCAAGGTGCTGAAAGTTAGGAATGAGTCTTGTCAAAAGGATTCTGTAAAGGCAATGGAACAAGATTGTATGATGGAAATCTTTTGTGATTAAAGAAAAGTATATTTATAAGGTACTGCTGTGAATAGAGGAAATGTAGCTCTTTTTAAAAGCATTTTATAAGCATATAAATGATGAGACATATTTTATCAAAACTTCTCGTCAGATGACCCGAGACTGCCATCTAAGTGAAAGTTGTGTTTTTTAAAATAAAAATTGCAGTGAATAAGATTAAGTTAACAGTATAGTTCAAGTAGTTTGATAATAATAATAATAATAATAATAATAATAATAAGAAGAAGAAGAAGAAGAAGAAGGAAGAGAAGTAGAAGAAGAAGAAGAAGAAGAAATAGAAGAAGAAGAAGAAGAAGAAGAAGAAGAAGAAGAAGAAGAAGAAGAAGAAATAGAAGAAGAAGAAGAAGAAGAAGAAGAAGAAGAAGAAGAAGAAGAAGAAGAAGAAGAAGAAGAAGAAGAAGAAGAAGAAGAAGAAGAAGAAGAAGAAGAAGAAGAAGAAGAAGAAGAAGAAGAAGAAGAAGAAGAAGAAGAAGAAAATAAATTTCAGTTCAGAGACATTTGGAGCCTTGATCATGGGGTTGTAAGGAAAGAATTTTGTCATTATCAAAGAGCTATATCTGTGCGTGCTACCTGTCTTTCTGTGAACGATTAATGAGACATGTTTTACCACTGAATCACATTAAACTAGCGTAATACAAGAAAGATGCTGGTTGTGGACTTTATGAAGCAACAATTCAGTAATAGCATCATAGTTTTTTAAATACTCTCTTTAGTTTTTTGTTTTTGTTTTATTTTTTTTTTTACTATAACACGTCAAACTTAGAATTTAGAACACTAAGCTACACATAAAGGGTAAAAGATGTAGCTGAAAACTCCATCTATTTCCACTATTAAAGAGCATAACAACAGTATATTGCTGTAATTTTCAATATTAATATCTCTGCACACGACTGTTTTCAAAGTGTTTTCAAACTTATAATTTCATTTTATTCCAACAACAGCTCTGTCACACTGGTATTATTATGCCCATTTTACAGATTATATAATTGAAGCTCACTCTGAAGTGACTCTTAGGGCAGAGCTCAACTGACTAAGTTAGGTATTTTATATATGTCTCACATCTTTATTACTAAGCTTGGTACTCCTTCAATGTTATCTTTTCCTTAGGGCAGGCCAAGGGTCTAAACATATTCCCTAATAGCAGGTGTATACCTTTATTCTTTTTAATCATTTCTTCTATTATTTAAAATTAAATAAGCCTAATCTTTGCTACTGTAAGGTAGGTGACAATTATACTATCCTATAGGGTTGCACTATGCAACTCAGTTGAGGGATAACTAGGCCCAAACTTCCTCCCCAACCACCATTTTTTTTCTCACTCACAACTACATATGTCAGCCCCCTTCTTCCAACATCCTTATTCCTCTCCTCACAATGCATTGTTCATTATGAGTCTCTGTTCAATTGTTAACAAACTTCTCATCACCTTAGGCCTGTACCCTTCATGTGGAAATCACTTTGAATGTATCTTGCATTTCCTAACATGCCTGCTTGTTATTGTTTTGTTTTGCCTTCAATAGAATATAATCTCTTTGAGGACAGGGGATATTGAATTTTGTCTTTGCACGATCAGTGGCTACATCAATTGAAACATTGTAAGTGGTTAATTAATACTTTTTGAATCAAATTGTGCCAAAAAAGTGCCCAGTTTTCACATTTAGTAAATCTGAGACACATAAAGTAAACCGCAAAATGTTTTTTCCAAGTCCAATTCTCTTTTGATCGCTCACTCCATATAATGAGTTTACTGTCTATGTGAACTTTTTTAATATGAAAAATAAAGTTTGCTATAATTTTATTTTATTCAAAGAAAAGAAAAAGCCAGAATTTTTGCCCCTAACATGGAGGTTATATAGAAGAAATTAGCCAGGGGTAGAGGTGGGGGTGGGGAAAATGGAATGCCACATCTGCATAACTAAACTGAGGGATCTGGGCATTTGGAGTTCACATTTATTGCTCTGGAAAACTCAGGGTGTTGGGCATTTTAAAAATAGACATTTTAAACTTAATCAATTTTCATGTCTAGAGACTTTTTTTTTAATTTGGAGAGGCAAGAGAGAAGTCAAAAGTATATAGATTCTTTTTTTGATATAAATAGCTAATGTGCATCTCTTAACTTGATTGAATCCTTTGTAATACTTTCTTAACTTCTATTATTTTGTCAGGGGCACCACTGTCATTCAAATCTTCTGGGTTCTTAGTCCAGAAATCTTCCTCAAGTTCTCTTCCTTAAGCCATATAAACAATTTGACAAGTCTTGTCATTTCTGTCTACAAAATAATTTTCACATTTATTTTCTTTCTAATCACATAGCCTCCATCCTACACCCAGCCCTCATAACTCCTCACCTGACTACTTAAATATCTTTCCAACTGGTCTCCCTACTTCAATATAACCCCAGTTTATTTAATATCCTACCCAGTCTCAGGTCTGATTCCCCTATAATCTCTAGGGGTGACCTGTAAGTTTAAGTATGAAATTACAAATTCATCTGACTGGTATTTAAATCTCTTCATAACCTGACCCCATCCTAGCATTGTAGCTTTCTTAGACATTATTCCCATTCATGCACTCAATGTTCCGGTAAACCTGGCCTTGCTTCTACACACAAGTAACATTTCATCTTCTACACCCATATATTTGCAGTAGCTGACTTCAATGCTTAGGGTGCTCCAATTTCTCCTCTATACCCTTTATAATCCCTAGGTTTCTTCAATATGAAGCACAAAAACCATTTTCTATAGGAGGCCTTTCCATTATCCTCACTACCCAGGTGAGCAAACCTTTCTTGTTATCCCAAGATTATCTTAATATATTTTCAACATCTATCTATCTATCTATCTATTATCTATCTATCTATCATCTATCTATTCATGTTGTCTCATTTATTATTTGCTTCTTGAGAGTATAGATTGTTTTGTTTCATTTTCATTTTCCATTTCTAACACTCAACATTTTTGCTGCATAATTAAGTGTTTTTGATTAATGAATTAAAACTGAAATGCTAAAGGGAGTTTAAACACATATTATCTCTGTATGTTTTTTGAAGCACTAAAATTTAATAAAAAAAATCCCAGAATCAGAAGAATTCTCAGAATGTATTCATTCTGACTTGTTTCTGAATAATAATCTCCTCTACAAAAGGTTAGCTAAGTAGTAATCCAACTTTTATGAAAATCTCACATGAGGGGTGAACATCTCTCTACAATCTCCCACGTACCGGTAGGAAGTTTATTCTACTTTTTAATACATATAATTTTAGAAAGTTTTCCCTTACATCATGCCTAAATTTGAACATGTGATGTCAACCTATTACTCCCTTACCCTTTCGGGCCAATCAGGTAAGTCAAATCTATCTTTTACATTTAAATACACTCCCCCACCCCTTCATTAACCTTCTGCAATTCCTTGAACACATCTTCATACAACTAAAGCTCAGGGTTCATCACTACCTTGATTGTCTACTCCAGGTTACCTTCCACCTTCTTAATGTCAGTTCTCAATGCCTGGATCTAAATATGATAATCCACATTGCATCTGTTGTTGGAAACATAACATCACTTCTTTATTTCCAGAAACTATGCTTCTTTTAATTCAGGCTAAGGTAACCTTAACTCTCTTGACTGTCATATCCCAGCGATATAGACAAAACTTAAGTATTTAGATTAATGAATGAACTGAGGTCATTTCTTCTCTTTTCAGCATGAAACTAAACAATGATCACAAAATAAACCATGCACTTTTGATTTTGAATTGATATTAGCATACAATAACAACAACAAACATCAAAATCCCTCCTTTTTTCTTTAAAGTCTGCCATGCAGGTTGCTGATTCACTCTGATGTTCCCATAGAAGATTATTATTCTCAAAATAAACAAATTTTAGGGGGGCGGAGCCAAGATGGCAGCTGGTAAGCAGGAACTAGTGTGAGCTCCATACCGAGTCCCTCCAAAAACCTATACAAAATGGCTCTGAAACAATTCTAGAAAGGCAGAATCCACAAAACAACAGAGGGAAGCAGGGATCCAGCCCAGGAGAGACTGGATGGTCTCTGGGTGAGGTCTATCCCACACGGAGCTGGGAGCTGGGAGCTGGTAACGGAGTGGAGCAGAGCCCAGCCTGAGAGGTGTGGACCAACAAGACCAGCAACCGGGCAGAGCATGCCCTAGCTCCCTGAATCAGTGAGCTGCGACAGTTACCAGACTTTTCAACCCACAAACATCAAAGACTGCTGAGAAGGTTAGTGGGAAAAGCTTCGGGAGTGGAAGGAGTTCTCAGTTCAGCTTCCAGCCCCGGGGGCAGCAGAGGTGGGGGAGCTAAGACTGTTGTTGCTTCCGGCTCCAGGCCCACCTGGTGGGAGGAATTAAGTGGCGGATCAGAGCAGGGGTGCACAGCCTGCTGAAGATCTAAGCCCAGTCTGGGTTGGGGGTTCTTGGGGGTTCTTGGGGAAGGAGAAGTGCTGGTGAGGCAGAGCTGGCACCTCCCCCCCAAAACATGGAACATAGAACTCGTTAGTCTACAAGCAGTCATACCCCACTGAAAAACTCAAAGGTCAAGTTAGGTGGCTGGGAATATGGCCAGGCAGCGAAAAGGCACCGAGATTCAGTTTCAGACTTTGCATTCTTTCTTTGCTGACAAAGAAGACCAAAACATACAGCCTAAAGAAGTCAATAAAGTGCAAGAGCCTACAACAAAAGCCTCCAAGAAAAACATGAACTGGCCCCAGGCCATAGAAGAACTCAAAAAGGATTTGGAAAAGCAAGTTAGAGAAGTAGTGGAAAAATTGGGAAGAGAAATGAGAAAGATTCAAGAAAACCATGAAAAACAAGTCAATGACCGGCTAAAGGAGACCCCAAAAAATACTGAAAAATACACTGAAAACAACACCTTAAAAAAGCAGACTAACTCAAATGGCAAAAGAGCTCCAAAAAGCCAATGAGGAGAAGAATGCCTTGAAAGGCAGAATTAGCCAAATGGAAAAGGAAGTCCAAAAGACCACTGAAGAAAATACTACTTTAAAAATTAGATTGTTGCAAGTGGAAGCTAGTGACTTTATGAGAAATCAAAATATTATAAAACAGAACCAAAGGAACAAAAAAATGGAAGACAATGTCAAATATCTCCGTGGAAAAACCACTGACCTGGAAAATAGATCCAGGAGAGATAATTTAAAAATTATTGGACTACTTGAAAGCTATGATCAAAAAAAGAGCCTAGTATTCATCTTTCAAGAAATTATCAAGGAGAACTGCCCTGATATTCTAGAGGCACAGGGCAAAATAGAAATTGAAAGAATCCATTGATCGCCTCCTCAAATAGATTCCAAAAAAGAAAACTCCTAGGAACATTGTCGCCAAATTCCAGAGCTCCCAGATCAAGGAGAAAATACTGCAAGCAGCCAGAAAGAAACAATTTGAGTACTGTGGAAACCCAGTCAGAATAATCCAAGATCTGGCAGCCTCTACACTAAGAGATCGAAGGGCTTGGAATACGATATTCCGGAGGTCAATGGAGCTTGGATTAAAACCTAGAATCACCTACCCAGCAAAACTGAGTATCATGCTCCAAGGCAAAATATGGATTTTCAATAAAATAGAGGACTTTCAAACTTTCTCAGTGAAAAGACCAGAACTGAATAGAAAATTTGACTTTCAAACACAAGAATCAAGAGAAGCATGAAAAGGTAAAAAAGAAAGAGAAATCATAAGGGACTTACTAAAGTTGAACTGTTTTGTTTACATTCCTACATGGAAAGATGATGTGTATGATTCATGAGACCTCAGTATTAGGGTAGCTGAAGGGAATATGCATATATATATATATATACACATATATATGTTTATGTATATATATGTATATATGAGTGTGTATGTATGTATATATGTATGTGTATATATAGAGAGAGAGACAGAGAGAGACAGATTGAGAGAGAGAGAGAGAGAGAGAGAGAGAGAGAGAGAGAGAGAGCTGGCACAGTGTGAGTTGAAGATGAAGGGAAGATATATAAAAGAAATAAAATAAAATTAAGGGATGAAAGAGGAATATATTGAGAGAGGGAGATAGGGAGAGGTAGAATCAGGTATATTATCTCGCATAAAAGTGGCAAGAGAAAGCAGTTCTGTAGAAGGGAAGAGAAGGCAGGTGAGGGGGAACGAGTGAATCTTGCTCTCATCAGATTTGACCTGAGGAGGGAATACCATACACACTCAATTGGGTAGCTTACCCCATAGGAAAAAAGGAGGAAGAAGAAGATAAAAAAGGAGGGGGATGACAGAAGGAAGGGCAGATGGGGGTGGAGGTAATAAAAAACAAACACTTTGGAAAGGGGACAGGGTCAAGGGAGAAAATTTAATAAAGCGGATAGGTTAGGAAGGAGCAAAATACAGTGAGCCTTTCACAACATGAGTATTGTGGAAGGGTTATACATAATGATACACATGTGGCCTATGTTGAATTGCTTGACTTCTTAGGGAGGGTGGGTAGGAAGGGAAGAGGGGAGAGAATTTGGAACTCAAAGTTTAAAAAACAGATGTTCAAAAACAAAAAAAAGTTTTTGCATGCAACTAGAAAATAAGATACACAGGCAATGGGGCATAGAAATTTATCTTGCCCTGCAAAAAAGAAAGGGATGCAAATCAGAACAATTCTTAGGTACCACATCTCTCCTGTCAGATTGGCTAAAATGACAAAATGGGAAAATGATAAATGCTGGAGATGATGTGGGAAAATTGGAACATTCTTTAATTGCTGGTGGCATTGTGAAATTATCCAGCCATTCTGGAGAGCAATTTGGAACTATGCCCAAAGGGCTATAAAAATGTTCATACCCTTTGACCCAGCAATACCACTTCTAGGGTTGTATCCCAAAGAGATCACACAAATGGGAAAAGGACCCATATGTACAAAAATATTTATAGAGGCTCTTTTTGTAGTAGCTATTGCTGTTCTATTTTGGTATGCTAAGGCCTTCAAATGCCTTTAATGACTCCTTTGCTTGAATGGGGCAGGTAGAGTGGGACCCTTTTGTCTTCTGTTTTGGAGTGCTTCTTAGCAATGAGGTAATCAAGTACCTTTGATGTGTCTTGCCTTTCAAATGTAATGGCAAAGCAAAGTGTACTTTTTGTCGTCTTTATTTCAGGGGACTTTTCAGCACTAAGGAATCTTTGAGTCTTTGACCACCTACTTATGTCAAGGGAAGGCCTAGTCCACATGGGTTTGAGTTGCATGGTTGTGATACACTTTGACCCTGAAGAAGTGTGTATATATACTCTGAGGTTATTGTGTCACGTTTGGGAGAACACTCTTTGGAACAGTGTTGGTGATTTGGCCAGATGAGACTCTGGATAATTGTTGGAGCACCCTGGCTTTGAAAAAAAAGATGTCATTGCTTCTCTCTCTGGCAACTATGTATCTATTCCTATGGATAGACTGGTTTGTGCTATTTACTCTGTTTGTATAACATATGCTTGTTATTTCTGTTTGTATACTCTCTGAAGTTCAGGGTGCCGGCTTTTCCCCCTGAACTAAGTGAATGATGTATGTATGTTTAACTAAAGTGAGATTGTTAACCCCTTAAAGTTGCTTTCCTTAGAAAGGCAGATCAAAGAATTTGTGCTAGCAGCCCTCCTGTGTGCTGTTCTTGTGTTGGTCTTTCACCTCCCCAGCAGCTGCTAGCAACATCATTGTTACAATGATGTACACACATGCATACATTTATTTATTTATATAGACATGTATATTTGATATTTGTATGTATATATCTACAGCATAAATATAAAATGAATAAAAATATAGAGAAAGAAGCTAAATACAAGGTCATTTATGAAGGAAGATACTAGTAGTTGGATGGATCATGAAAAGCTTCAAGCAGAAGATGGATTTTTAACATACATCTTGAAGGAAATATTTTAGTGACTCGCTTACTGGATTTGAAGTCACAGAATTGTTGCTGTTGTTCAATCGCTGAACTGTCTGTTTTCCTTCATAACATGATTTGGGGTTTGCTTGGGAAAGATACTGGACTAGTATGCCATTTTACAACTCCAGTTCATTTTACAGATGAGGAAACTGAGGTAAACAGGGTTAAGTGACTTGCCCAGGGCCACACAGCTAGCAAGTGTCTGAGTCCAGACTGGAACTTAAGAAGATGAGTTTTTCTGACTCCAGGCCTGGTCCCATATCTACTGCACCAGTGTTTTAACAATCCGGCTAGCAGCTTCTGTGGGGGTGTAAGATCCACCCACAGCTTCTGCTGGCACGCTGGGAAAGCACAGGTTCTTTTGATCTGCTTAACCAAGCAAAGCAAGGTGAAGGGGTTCACCAGCTTACTTTAATCCAGGATAAAGTCAGCATTCATTTAGTTCAGGGGAAAAAACCACCACCCTTAACTTCAGAACAAAATACAAAAAAATTAGTTCTTGAGTTGGCCCCTCCCCTAGGATCCTGGGAGGTTCACATCCACATAGACTAGGTTAACACCCAATAGGGCATGGCTCTGGAGTCAACACTTCCCCTCAGCCAGCCCCATGAATTGTCACAAAGAGGCAGACATAAACCCACATGGTCTCTAAAAGCCTCTGCTGTCCCAGACATGTAAACTAAGCCCTCCCTGGAGTTAGCCCTACCTTGGGCCCCACCAAGTTTCCACACCTAACAGGGCTCTGGGCCTGGGGCCCAGCACCCAGCAAGGCTCAATGAGATAAATTGAGTCACTCAAAGAAAACAAAAGCCATTCTGCTTACAACCAGCTAGCTGTCCCAGAGTCTTGAAGTCAACAAGTTATCACCAAAACACTTTTTAAGCCATACAATGTGCTTAATATTGGGAACAGAAATGCAAGCCTTCCCCTCCCCTCACCAAAAAAGACAGTTCTGACCCCAAGAAGCTTATATTTATAAGAAGGAAGTAAATACATGAAAAGGGGAAGAGGCAGTACCCAGGAGCAGGCATGGTGACAAAGTCCAGAGACTCATAAGAAGAGTCAAAAGAGGAATGTAACAAAAATAACATAATGTACATAAAGCACTTTGAGAGCCTTAAAGTACTCTATAATGCCAATTTTTCTTTTTTGCACATGTGTTGACATTTGAACCTCATGATGATCAGGGAAGTTAAAGTATTCCTAATGTTGTTAAACCAAATTTACAGATGAGTCTCAGAGTAAGTTACAGATTTCCCCATGGCCATGCAGGAGGAGGGGGAAAGGTATCCTAGATAGGAGTCCCACATAGACCTCTCTTGATTCTAGGTACAGCCAGAATCTTCCTCTTTCCACTATAGTACATTGATCCTTGCTATGGAAGCATCATATGTTATTTTTCACTTCATGTTAATATCCATATCATTCTAAATGTGGTATCATGATATTTATTGAATGCTAGTTTTTACTGAAAGGTATTTTTTTTCAAATTCCTCTTACGTCATTGTATCTTTCTACTAACCCATATTTACTTCTTCACTTATCTATGCCTCATATATTGGATTCCTGGCAATTCATCATTCTTGGTGCATTCACCTTTACTTCTTTGAATTTAATCTATCATCAGGTTCTTAATACTGCCAGAATTAATGGGGTCCTTTGAGTATTCAAGTAATTTTTGGTTCTATTCAAGAAATGACAATTTATAATTCCTTTTCACTATCATTAAGAAAACTGTTTCTCAGCATCAATCTTGATATAGATCATTAGATATGGCATGAGTCCAATCTAGAATTCTACCTGTCATGCAGTTATTTGATGACAGGGGAAGATATAGTTTAGACATGGGAAAAAAAAAGAACATCTCTGACACAACTGTCAAGTTTGCTGATTGGGAAATGCTATTATAAAACAGAGTTATACGTGGGAGAGAAGATATACTGTCAGTGGCTATTTTACATCTAATTTAGTTGATTTCTTGTTTTACCAGGAAGCAATGATTTCATAAGGGATCTTATATAAAAAAGAGGCTTTGTCATGACTGCTTGTCATATGTTGTCACTTAGAGTCAGGAAGACCTAGGTTTCAATTCCGCCTCCCTTGTCCTAAGTATGTGTCCCTCAGCAAATCACTGCCCACTAATATTTTTTTTCCCTGATTCCAATATCCAATAAATGTTTATTAAGCACATGCTATATTACAGGCACTGTGCTAAGTGCTGGTGCTACAATTAATAAAAGAAAGACAGTCCCTGCCCTTAAAGAGCATACAATGAAATTGGGTGGGTGTGTGAAGATAACACACAAAAGGGGTCAGGAAAGGGAGCAGGGAAGACCAAGGATTACATAGCCAGGTTGAAACTGGGCAGAGCAGAAGATGCAGACAGGGGTGGGTTGACAAGTCTAGTTTCTGCCCTCTGAAAAGGAAGGTATTACTAGTTTGGTACTCCATCCTCAAGCACTCAAATCATAGGAGAGAGAAGCCTTGGGGAGGTGGTATCAGACTCCTCTTGAGTTAGAAGCATAATGATGAGATTTGAAGTATTGAAGTTAACCTTGGAGGAATAACCTTGCTCTGTGGAGGCAAAACCAAGGCAGGCAGTAGAAGCAGAATGGAGAAGCCTCAACATGTGAAAAACAGAGCCAACACATTTTTCCCCCAAAATTCATACCTCTTCTGGACTTCCCTATTGCTTTCAATGTAAACACCATCATTTTTATCAAGTGGGTTAACAATCTTGGTGTCTACCCAGATTCCTCATTTTCTCTCACCAGATTTTCATGCGTTCATATTGAGCTTCTGGGAACTGGGTTTATTGTTTTTGGTTTTCCCCACTTTTCCCCATTAGCACTCTCTCATCCACTTATCTTATCTCCCTTGGAAAGAATGCAAATTCCTGGAGGCCAAGGAATGCTTTCACATTTGTGTTATTATTTTGTTTTTCATACAAAGCACCATGTGTATCTGGCAACTAATAGGCAATTAAATGTTTATTGATTCCTAAAAGTTTGGAATATCACATTTATACAGGAGATGGACAAAAAAACCTTTCCTAAAATTCATAACATTATTGATGATAACGCCCAGATGTAATAGCCCGAGTCTATCCCCTGAACTCCAGGCATGGAACTCACAAGGTGCCCATTTGATTTTAGTTGTGTAAGTGATTCTTGTTTTAATAAAAGGCATTTTTCTCATTATCATTCCTAACATATGTCTAGTTATATATTTTTCAACATCTGACATTTGAAAAGTTATAACTTTCCACTCTCCTTTATTACCATTGCCACAGTCATTGTCATCATCATCATCATCATCATCATCATCAGTCTGACTTTTGCTGGTTCTATAGTTTATCTTTTATGAATTTTCTGAGGTACAAGTTGTAATATAATGTAAATGTGTGTTTCATTAAACTGATTTCTAGTTTCCAGGAGTACTGATTTAATAAAAAATCATTTTCCAAATACTTTCTTTTTCACTAACTTATTAATGCTAGACTACATTGTGCAGTTGCTTGACGATATAGTTTATCTAGTCTATTCCATTAACCAAGTTTTCTATTTAAAAAAATCCAGTGACATAGAGTTTCAATAATTTGTTGGTTTTTTTGCAGCGTAATTTGGGATCTGGTAGTACAAGTCTTTCCTTTCATTATTTTTTTTTACATCTTCCCCATATGCCCCTTGGTACATTTCATATTCTATTCATTCAATTAAATTTTAATATTCATGTAGTTCTATGAAGTATGCATTTGCTAATTTCATTTGTATATGCCTAAATCTCTGGATTAACTCAGTTAAAACCATCACATTCATTATATTTTTGTGGCCCAGTAATGGACATTAAATAGCTTTCTAAAGATTTAAGGATTTTAAAAATCAAACTCAGTAAGTACTTATATTTAAGTCCCATAGGCATGTTGTTAGGTTAATCCCTCAAAATGTTGCATTTTGTTGTTAACCTAAATTGAATTTATTTTCCTATCTTTTTTTCTCTGGGTTTCAGTTACACACAGAAAAGCTGATGATTTTGTGTTTTTATCTAATAGCTTGCTAATTTATGAAATCTATTCATTCTCTTCATTAATAAATTTCTTCTAATAAACTATGACATGAACTTTTAAGAACTGTAATTTTTGCTTTTTTCTTTACCTATACTTGTTTTAATTGCTTAAAATATTAATGATGTAGGTAATATTTACATAATGGTTTTAAAATAATAACTGAGGAAGGAACTAGGCCCCCAAAATTTCAAAATCATATATGAGTTTTGACCCAGTGATACCACTCAAAGGAAGAGAAAGAAGTACCCATATTTAAAACAATAAAAAAAAATCTTTTGAAACGGAAATGATGAGGTTTTTCATCAATTGAGAATGGCTGAAAATAGTGTATGAATATAATGTAATTCTATGATGCCATAACACATATCTTTATATATTAATACATGTAAACAAATATATATATATATATAATATTAAAATACTTATTTTACTTTCTCATTGCTAATGAGTATTCCTAAGTGATTCTAGATACAGTTATTGTAGTACTTTGTAGCATTTCCCAATATTTTCTCTTTGACCTAAAACTATGAACCTTGACATTTACCTATTCCATAAATTAAACTGGGAATTATCTTTTAGTGGTGATCTGCTCTTACATTATGATATCTAGATTGATGTCAATAGCTTCTGTCCCCTATGGCCATTTTGTATTATCTTCTAAAGAAAATAATTTTTCTATGACCTTTTACCCTGGAATGT
Organism: Trichosurus vulpecula; assembly: GCF_011100635.1. Classification (NCBI taxonomy): domain Eukaryota; kingdom Metazoa; phylum Chordata; class Mammalia; order Diprotodontia; family Phalangeridae; genus Trichosurus; species Trichosurus vulpecula. The sequence continues at coordinate 232,168,890 of NC_050577.1, read as the reverse complement.
GAATTCTGACAATTTATGCCGAACATGTAAGTTATTTGAGATCTAATGAGGATTGACTACTAAAAACTAAAGGCATTTCGTACAGTATTCTAAAAATTATGTAGTGATCATCATCTTCATCTTTCTGGTTATTAGGGTATCATGATGCATTTTATCTATGATTTATTAAAAATCCAGGAAAGAGATGATGTCATCCCAGATTGACAAGTTGGGTCAATATAATCATTAGCATCTTATGGGCACTATCATGGGGCAAAGTAATATCCAGTCTTCTGAAAATATAATGAATGTTACTAATAAGGCTAATAATGCATGTAGATAGATAGGTGTATAGCATTTATACGCTAAGTTCTTTTATGATTTGCAAAGCATGTTGCAAATATCATATGATTTGATCCTCAAAATAATCTTTGGAGGGATGTGCTATTATTATCCTCATTTTCCAAGCAAGGAAACTGAGGCAAATGTAGGCTAAATGACTAGCCCAGAGTCACACAACTAGGAAATGACTGGAACAGGAATTGAATTCAGATCTTCCTCAGTTCAGGTCAAATACGGCAATCACTGAGCCATTTATATATAAAGACCTTTACAGTTATTTACAAAAATAATTGCTGCCTCTAAGATCAATACTGATGGTAACATTATTCCCTTTTATATCACTGAAAAAATTTGAATTTAGTGATTTCTCAGTGTGTCACATAGCTAATTACTATCAGAGACATAATTTTCACCTGGGACACAGTAGATACAGTACTGGCCTTGAAATCAAAATACATCTCTTTCTGACACCAATATAAACAGGGCAAATGGAAACTTTAGGAAATTTGCTATTACTTACAAATTAAAAAATCATAAAAAGTTTTTTAATCTGTTTAATATAATGGTAGTTTGATGTTATAACTGACTTTCTGTCTTAGGAAACATAATTTGTGCAAATTCACAACAGAAATAACAGCCTCAGATTGATGAAGGATCAAAAGCATAAGTTTTTTGTTATAAAATTGTCAGTATCAATTTTTAATATGGCCATTTCAAGTGAAATAAAGTTAAAATTGAAACGTTTGGACGTGAAAAAAAATGGATAAGAGGTTAGCAAAAATGCCATGATTTAAATGCCAAAGCCAGAAGACAATTTTCCTAAATAATCCCACTTCTGTCTTTGAATAAAAGAGTATTATTCAGTTACTGAAACTCTTGTTTTCACTGTAGACAAATTGATTGGAGATGTGAAAGAGGCACAGTAGGCCTGGAATCATACTGTGTTGTTCAAAGGCTGTCAATGTCTATCTCAGATGTAATGCTTTATTTTAGAAGTATGTTATAAAAACCATGATAGTTAAGAATTTATCTGATGAAACCTACTGTAGAATTTCAGCACTTTTCCTTTTTTAATTATTATGCTCTCCATGACTCCGTGAAGTAGGGACTCATGTCCCTTTTATAGATAAGTAAGTAGAGGAACAATCTTTGATTGCCTGATGTCATACTGAGAAGATAATATCAGAGTTCTTCATACTTCCCATTCCCTGAGTAGCATTACCCTAAGGGTATATCCTCATTCATTTTCTCATCTATTTACCCTCTCTCCCTCTTACCCCATAAAGGTGTAATGTACATATTCTTAATTTAAGTGAAAATTGGGATTCTAGAAGGGCTCTATAAATTTAATCATCTTTTTTTTGTATAAAAGAGAAGAAAACATTAATAGTAAATAGATATAAGCCAAATTTTCAGAGGCAAAAATAATATGCCATTATCCCCTTTATTATTCACTCAGGAATATGTTCAATTATCTCTCCCATTTCCCCCAAAGCATTGTTTTTGCATTTAAATTTCAAAAAATTCAATCCATTCCCATTAAACATAAACTTAATAAGTATACACTATGGGCCAGGCACTGAACTAGGTACTAAGGATATAGAGTCCCTGTTATCAAGGAACTTTCATTCTAAAAGGATGCATATACCAGTCAACAGATAAGTAAATAGAAACAAAAAAATTATATAAAGCATAAGAGTGACAACAATAACATTTATCTAGGAAGACTGGGAAGAATGGGTCACACCTGATGGGAGTGATGGTGTATATTTACATTTTGTAGTATATTCTGAACTTTGGTATAGGGGGAAAAGCCCTTGAACTAGAGACAGAAGGCATGGGTTCAAACACCACCTTTGTTCTATAGGAGAAGTCAATTAATTTTTCTGCCCATAAAATGGAGACATTACTGTTTATAATGCCTTCTTCATGAGTTTAGAAAAAATTTGAGCTACTGTACAAATATTGTCAATATGGAGGTAATGTTGCTTTGCATTTAATAGCATAAAAGCAATATTATTAATATCAAGTTAAAAGAATATAGTATACTTTAACAAACGGTAGTCATGAAAAGTAAATTACATCTCTTCATAAGCTTATCAGGTAATATATAGAGCGTGATTTCTAATTCTTATTTTGTTACTTAATATCTTTCTTACAGTGGATAAGTCAATTAACCAATCCAGAGCACATTGCCCCCCTTCTTTAAAGTTATAAGGTGGACACATTTCTGGGGGAGTGGATAAGATGGCAGAGTTGAGAAAGCACTCAGCTTAGTTCTCTCAACATTCCCCTTTTAAAAAATACTTTAGCACCTTTTAGAAATACTTTAGCACCTCAAATCAAATTCTGGAGTGACAGAGCCAACAACAGGTCAGAATAAGACATTATTCCAGACTAAGCCAATATAGGAGGTTAAAAGAAGATATTTGTGCAATGGGAGAAAAGGCTGCTCTGGGATCCACTTGGATGAAACATCAATATTGGGACTATGTGATGGTGACAGAAGCAGCAACAGCTTCAGAAGCTCTCAAGCAGGGAATAGAGAATGGTCAGAAATAAGTTATAAGGTACCCTTATGCTAACACTGGATTCAGGACCAGATATTGTTTGTGAACTTCATTACCTTTATTCATTTCTGCTTCCTAGCTCAAGATCAGGGAGGAGTGCCTTCAGTCAAGAGGGATTGGGAGCCCTGAGGTACAGTAAAACTTCTAGCCCCAAGGGATCAGGGACCCTGAGGAATTTTATTGTTTCTGCTCTCAAGGGATTGAGACTGCTGGCCAGGAGGGCAGTGACTTCATATTTCGCCTGATCACAGGGCTTTGGAAGAACCAAAAATTTCTAAATCCCCAAACTAATACTAAATACAGCAGCACAAAAAAATACTGAAGCTTGAGATACAACTTCATACTTGTCAGGTTGGCTCATATGACTGAAAAGGACAATGACAAATGCTTAAAGGGATTTGGAAAAAAATTGAGACACTAATATGTTGTTGGTGGAGTTGCAAACTAATCAAACCTTTCTATATAACAATTTTTTAATTTAATATATTTAGTTTTCAGCATTGATTTTCACAAGAATTTGAATTACAAATTTTCTCCCCATTTCTACCCTCCTCCCCACTACAAGATGGTGTATATTCTCGTTGCCCTGTTCCCCAGTCAGCCCTCCCTTCTGTCACCCCACTCACCTCTTATCCCCTTTTCCCTTTGTTTCTTGTAGGGCAAGATAAATTTCTACACCACATTGCCTGTGTATCTTATTTTCTAGTTGCATGCAAAAACTTTTTTTTTTGTTTTTGAACATCTGTTTTTAAAACTTTGAGTTTCAAATTCTCTCCCCTCTTCCCTTCCCACCCACCCTCCCTAAGAAGGCAAGCAATTCAACATAGGCCACATGCGAATCATTATGTATAACCCTTCCACAATACTCATGTTGTGAAAGACTCACTATATTTTGCTCCTTCCTAACCTATCCCCCTTTATCCAATTTTCTCCCTTGACCCTGTCCCCTTTTCAAAGTGTTTGTTTTTGATTACCTCCACCACTATCTGCCCTCCCTTCTATCATCCCCCACCTTTTTTTCTTCTTCTTCCTCCTTTTTTCCTGTGGGGTAAGTTACCCAATTGAGTATGTATGGTATTCCCTCCTCAGGTCAAATCTGATGAGAGCGAGATTCACTCATTCCCCCTCACATGACTTCTCTTCCCTTCGTAAAGAACTGCTTTTTCTTGCCACTTTTATGTGAGATAATTTACCCAATTCTATCTCTCCCTATTTCCCTCTGTCAATATAATCCTATCTCATTCATTAATTTGATTTTATTTCTTTTAGATATCTTCCCTTCAACTTCAACTCACCCTGTGCCCTCTCTCTCTCTCTATCTCTCTCTCTATATATACATATACACATGCATATATACATACATACACACTCACATATACATATATTTACAAAAGCAGGGCTCCAGCCCAAGACAGCCTGGATGGTCTCTGGGTGAGGTCTATCCCACAAGGAGCTGGGAGCAGAGCAGGGTGGAACAGAGCAGAGCCGAGTGTGAGCAGCACGGACCAACCAGACCAGGAGCCAGGCGGAGTGTGCCCTAGCACCCTGAATCAGTGAACTGCAGCAGTTACCAGACTTTTCAACCCACAAACACCAAAGACAACAGAGAAGGTTAGTGGGAAAAGCTGCAGGAGTGGAAGGAGTTTGCAGTTCTCATGAATCATACACATCATCTTTCCATGTAGCAATGTAAACAAAACAGTTCAACTTTAGTAAGTCCCTTGCAATTTCTTTTTCTTGATTACCTTTTCATGCTTCTCTTGATTCTTGTGTTTGAAAGTAAAATTTTCTATTCAGCTCTGGTCTTTTCACTGAGAAAGCTTGAAAGTCCTCTATTTTATTGAAAATCCATATTTTGCCTTGGAGCATGATACTCAGTTTTGCTGGGTAGGTGATTCTTGGTTTTTTTTTTTAATTTATTTAACATATTTAGTTTTCAGCATTGATTTTCAAAACAGTTTGAATTACAAATTTTCTCCCCATTTCTACCCTCCCCCCCACTCCAAGATGGCGTATATTCTGGTTGCCCTGTTCCCCAGTCAGCGCTCCCCTCTGTCACCCCACTCCCCTCCCATCACCTTTTCCCTTCCTTTCTTGTAGGGCAAGATAAATTTCTACGCCCCATAGCCTGTGTATCTTATCTTCTAGTTGCATGCAAAAACATTTTTGTTTGTTTTTTGAACATCTGTTTTTAAAACTTTGAGTTCCAAATTTTCTCCCCTCTTCCCTTCCCACCCACCCTCCCTAAGTACTCGAGCAATTCAACATAAGCCACATGTGTATCATTATTTATAACCCTTCCACAATACTCATGTTGTTAAAGACTAACTATATATTGCTCCTTCCCAACCCATCCCCCTTTATTGAATTTTCTCCCTTGAGCCTGTCCCCTTTCCAAAGTATTTGTTTTTGACTACCTCCACCCCCATCTTCCCTCCCTTCTATCATCCCCATTTTTTTATCTTCTTCTTCCTAATTTTTTCCTGTGGGGTAAGTTACCCAATTGAGTATGTATGGTATTCCCTCCTCAGGTCAAATCTGATGAGAGCGAGATTCACTCATTCCCCATCACCTGACTTCTCTTTCCTTCCTACAGAACAGCTTTTTCTTGCCACTTTTATGCGATATAATTTACCCCATTCTATCTCTCCCTATCTCTCTCTCTCAATATATTCCTCCCTCATCCCTTAATTTGATTTTTTTTTTAGATATCTTCCCTTCATCTTCACCTCACCCTGTGCCCTATCTCTCTCTCTCTCTCTCTCTCTCTCTCTCTCTCTCTCTCTCTCTCTCTCTCTGTATATATATATATTTATATATATATATATTTATATATACACACATAGATATAGACATACATACACATTCACCCATATATATACATAAACATATATGTACGCATATTCCCTTCAGCTACCCTAATACTGAGGTCTCATGAATCATACTTGTCATCTTTCCATGTAGGAATGTCAACAAAACAGTTCACCTTTAGTAAATCCCTTGCAATTTCTTTTTCTTGTTCTTTTTCTTGATTACCTTTTCATTCTTCTCTTGATTCTTGTGTTTGAAAGTCAAATTTTCTATTCTGTTCTGGTCTTTTCACTGAGAAAGCTTGAAAGTCCTCTATTTTATTGAAAATCCATATTTTGCCTTGGAGCATGATACTCAGTTTTGCTGGGTAGGTGATTCTAGGTTTTAATCCTAGCTCCATTGACCTCCGGAATATCGTATTTCAAGCCCTTCGATCTCTTAATGTAGAGGCTGCCAGATCTTGGATTATTCTGATTGGGTTTCCACAATACTCAAATTGTTTCTTTCTGGCTGCTTGGAGTATTTTCTCCTTGATCTGGGAGCTCTGGAATTTGGCGACAATATTCCTGGGAGATTTCTTTTTGGGATCTATTTGAAGAGGCGATCGATGGATTCTTTCAATTTCTATTTTGCCCTGTGGCTCTAGAATATCAGGGCAGTTCTCCCTGATAATTTTTTGAAAGATGATATCTAGGCTCTTTTTTGATCATGGCTTTCAGGTAGTCCAATATTTTTAAAATTATCTCTCCTGGATATATTTTCCAGGTCAGTGGTTTTTCCAATGAGATATTTCATATTGTCTTCCATTTTTTCATTCCTTTGGTTCTGTTTTATAATATCCTGATTTCTCATCAAGTCACTAGCTTCCACTTGCTCCAATCTAATTTTTAAAGTAGTATTTTCTTCAGTGGTCTTTTGGACCTCCTTTTCCATTTGGCTAATTCTACCTTTTGAGGCATTCTTCTCCTCATTGGCTTTTTGGAGCTCTTTTGCCATTTAAGTTAGTCTGTTTTTTAAGGTGTTGTTTTCTTCAGTGTATTTTTCAGTATTTTTTGGGTCTCCTTTAGCAAGTCATTGACTTGTTTTTCATGTTTTTCTCTCATCCTTTTCATTTCTCTTCCCAATTTTTCCTCTACTTCTCTAACTTGCATTTCCAAATCCTTTTTGAGCTCTTCCATGGCTTGGGACCAGTTCATGTTTTTCTTGGAGGCTTTTGGTGTAGGCTCTTGCACTTTATTGACTTCTTTAGGCTGTATGTTTTGGTCTTCTTTGTCACCAAAGAAAGAATGCAAAGTCTGAGACTGAATCTCGGTGCGTTTTCGCTGCCTGGCCATATTCTCAGCCAACTAACTTGACCTTTGAGTTTTTCAGTGGGGTATGACTGCTTGTAGACTAGAGAGTTCTATGTTCCACGTTTGGGGGGGAGGTGCCGGCTCTGCCACACCAGCACTCCTCCTTCCCCAAGAACCCCCAACCCAGACTGGGCTTAGATCTTCAGCAGGCTGTGCTCTCCTGCTCTGATCCTCCACTTAATTCCTCCCACCAGGTGTGCCTGGGGCCGAAAGCAACTGCAGCTGTAGTTCTGCAGCTGCCCCACCTCTGCTGCCCCGGGGGCAGTAGCTGAACCACAAACTCCTTCCACTCCCGCAGCTTTTCCCACTAACCTTCTCAGTTGTCTTTGGTGTTTGTGGGTTGAGAAGTCCGGTAACTGCTGCAGTTCAGTGATTCAGGGTGCTCGGGCACGCTCCGCCTGGCTCCTGGTCTGGTTGGTCCATGCTGCCCACACTTGGCTCTACTCTGTTCTGCCCCGCTCTGCTCCCAGCTCCTTGTGGGATAGACCTCACCCAGAGACCTCATCCAGGCTGTCCTGGGCTGGAGCCCTGCTTCCCTCTGCTCTTTTGTGGGTTCTGCAGTTCTAGAATTGGTTCAGAGCCATTTTTACAGGTTTTTGGAGGGACTGGGCAGGGAGCTCACACTAGTCCCTGCTTTTCAGCCACCATATTGGCTCCGCCCCCCTACATAACAATTTGGAACTATGTCCAAAGAGCTATATAACTTTGTATTCCCTTTTACCCAGAAATGCTATTATTTAGTCTATATCCCAAAAAGATCTAAGAAAGGACTTATTTATATAATACACATAGACATATACACGCATATGCATCGATTGCAGGATGCTTTTAGAAAAACTTATATGAACTCATGCAAAGTGAAAAATTAAGAGAACATTGTACACAATAATAGCAATATTGTAAGGATGATCAATTATGAAGGATCTACATACCGTGATCAAGAAAATAATCCAAGGAAATCCCAAAGGATCCATTATGAAAAATGCTATCTAACTGCAGAGAGAGAACTGATGAACTCTGAGTGCAGATTGAAGCGTAGGCAACATCTTTCATTTACTTATATCGATATAATCTCTCTCTCTCTCAAATTATATATCCATATATAAAATCTATTGCTCTTTAATCTATACCTCTTTATAATCTATATCTAATTTATAGACAGAAGCAGAGAGAGACAGAGGTAGAGACAGAAAAGCATAGACAGTTTGAGTGGAAGCTGGTTGGAAGAATTCAGCAACTGACAATTTGAGGCCCATGAGGGAGAATCTTTTTTATTATTTGCTTGTTTGATTTTGCTAAATTGTCTCTCTTCCATCAAAAAATGATTGTGTCATGAGATACCTCTTTTTCTTCTGTCTTGCTTATTGACCATGTTAGTGAGAAATTCACTTTGAAAGGAATGAAATTAAAGAAACACATGCTGAGTGGCATGCAAAATTTCTCCTAGATAAAGGTAGTCTAATATCCAGAGAAAGAGTTGACCAGGGAAGCACCTTATGGATTTTGAATGATCAAAAGTCCAAGAGATCCTATCAGAGCTTTTATCAGGGACCTGGTGTAACAGTGGTAGCTGGTGGTATGTGAAGTGGGATTTCAGCAACACACCAAGGATTAACTAGATATACTGAGGAAAGCCAATTTCAGGACTCTATAATGGCACTAACCATTGAATCCTATAAAAGAGCTGGATCTAAGTGAAATTTAATGAAGATTCAGAAAGGGACTTCCTAGAACCAGGAGATGAACATTATCCCTTTGCCACAGTTTCCCTGATGTGCCTCATTAACATTTACTAAAAAATAAGCACATTCACCTTAGGGACCTGGTATGTTCAAGGATACAGTATACTTTGGGGGAAATAATTTCTGTACCTGAGTGCCTTTGCTATATCTACTCAGTAAATATACTTTCTAAAAGCTAATTATTTAAGAGTGATAATCAATAGGATGTAAATCAGTGGGAGCTCATCAGAGAAAACACTAGAAAGCCTAGTTTCTCATGGCAACCTGCTAGAACCATGAGGAGTGGCTGCATAGCTCCTCTCAGCTACTACCCGAATTCTCGCTGTTGTTGATGCTCGTTTGCCCTGATCTCCTTCATACAATCACAAAAATATTCTCTGTGTGCTGTCATTGGACTTTGTTCAATGGCACGAAATCTCCATGATCCCTTCAAATTGACTAAGAACTTGTAATTGGTTGGCTTTTAATTTGATTGATTCAAATTCAATGTCTGGGTCCTTTGTGATTAATTGGGATGAGACTGGATCCCCACACTTAACCTACAAAAAATAGCTTCCATTTGCATGGGGGAAATGCCATAGAAGTTTTAGAAGATGAATTGTCAAAGACAAAAAGTGTTGTTTGGTTTTTGAGCAATAGATACACATAATTTGTTGGCTGATGAAACAGTGATTTAATTTGATGCATGTTTCTTTGCCTCTATATTTTTAGAATGGAATATGACAGAATTTTTCCCTACTTTCTCATTTCAGTGAATTCTATCCATTTTGAGTATACTTCATTACCTTAGACCTGACATCAAACTTGACAGGTGGCCTTTGTTTGTAAAGTTAACCAAATGAGTTGAGATGACTGCCAATTTTCAGGGTTAATATAGAATTCAAAATTTTGTACCTTGCATAAGGTATTAGTAGTGTGTCTACACACACACACACACATATACACATGTATTCGTTTGTGTACATATATGTATGCATGTTTGTATATATGTATACATGCATGTATATGCCTAGATATACACGAGTGTATACACATGCATACATATCCATATGTATCCATATATATATGGATATGTGGGTGTGTAGTCTGCTCTAGAAAGGTGCTTTATTTGATGACTTGGCTTTTAATTATAGTTTTTGGGTTTTTTTTTTAATTCCTGCTAGTGGAAGTAAAAGACTCTCACATTGAATGCTCTAGTTCATTTTAAAATCAGGTGGAAGATCAAATATGATGCACTGAATTAAGTCACTTTATCTTTGAAGTATTTGGCTTCCTTATATGCTCCTTACACTCCATTTAACCATTTTCATTTAAAATCGTTTTGCTGAAAAAAAAATAAACTAATAATTTGGCCGAGCTCATGATAGGGACAAGGTACCTTTTGACATATTTTATCTAAATAATTAAATAAAAATTTTTAGCAATACCTTACTGTTTGTTATAATGCTCTGAGACAATTTTACATCAGGTTTTTCTGAGGGACAAAGGAAAATATATTATCTTTTAAAACTTAGCAATGGTTTAGTGATAAAGTCTTAATTTCTTTAATTTTAATCATAGCAGATCTGTATCTCTATCTACAATTTGACTACAAAATATCTACAACACTGACTCAAAATAATAATAATGACATTAATGACTAGCATTTGCATTTGAAGAATTGAAAAATGCTTTACATATGTTATCTTAATTGATTCTCAACACAACACTGTAAGGTAGGTGCTATTATCATCCTCACTGTATCAATGAGAAAAATGAAGCTGATAGTTTAATTGACTTGGCTATTGTCATACACCACAGTGTTTCCTGAAATAATGCCATATCTTTTTTTAATGGTAATATTCATTTGGCAATGACTTATCACTGCAAGTCCAGTCCTCAAAAAGTGAAATTGTAACTCAAAGGGCAGTTGAAACATGTATAATAAGTGTAATCGAGGACTTTCTTAATGCCTATCCACCCCCACTAGGGCTTTCTACCTAAAAGTATATATGGCTGCTTGCATGCATGTATGAATGTATTTATACACATATACATATATTCAAGCATGCATATGGCCCAATATACAGAAATACATACATATGTGGGTATGTTCATATATGAACACTTATATGTATACACATATTCCTTTATATGTACCCATGCTAATAGACATATGTATCTTCCTAAATGGAATGCGCAGTCCTTCAAAGCAAAACCGCTTTTCTTCTTATCATTTTTTCTCCAGTGCTCACACAAAGTAGTTACTTAATAAATATTTTTGATTGATTAATTTCCTTCTACTGTCAATGATAACATACAAAAAACAACAAAAAAGACATTGTCCAGGAAATATATAACTGAAAAAGATAGCTGGACTTACAACAAATATTAAAGATATCAGATTGACAGTTTGAATTATCTACTGGACTCAAAAAAATGTTGCAACCTGCACTCTTAGAGGTTTTACCTAACTCAGTATTCTTTCAGATCTATCCTCATTGCCTATTGAATAAAATAGCAACTCATGCTAGCATGTAACACCAGTCATGGTCTGACACCTGTCATCCTTTCTACTTTTATTTTCCAGTACTATCCTATATGTGCGTTATGCTACAAACTACTCAACTTTCTTGGAACATGCTTTACATATTTATCCACTTCAGGGTTTATGTTGGTCTTTCTTTTGAGAATGGCCCTCCTAAATACTGGTATCACTTTCTGCCAAGACACTACCTGTTCTTAAAGAATTTAACTCAACTGTCCCTGCCATGAAGACTTCAGTAACAGTACTAAAAATGTGTGATTTCCAACTTCCTTAAAAATCAGAATAGTATTAACCTTGTAAAATAACCTAGAAGTAAACACAAAACATAATTTAGTCAAATGTCTTTATTTTCCAGAGTGTGAAATTGAGTCCTAGAAAGGTTAGGTAACTTGCCTAAGGTCAGAAACTTAGTTCATAGTAAATTTAGTATTGGAATCCCAGTTTCCTCGCTCCAATGTAAATTATCAGCATTATGGATACAGAATAAGGACAGACTATATACACATATTATATATACACCGTTACACAGGAATAGGACAATGTTACCAATTTGATCAACCATTTGGCTTGTTGCCATGATTTTATATATCCAGTTTGATTTTCTTTTCACTGAATTAACCAAGTCAAGTAGCTATTTTATATACTATCACGAAATATTGCTTATATCTTAAGAAAATATAGTTGATAAGGGGGCAATGTGATGTATCAGAAAGAATACTAGATAAAGAGTCAGAAGATGTATTCAAGTATTGGCTCTGCCACATATTACTTGAGTGAGTTCAGTCAACTCTAACTCTCTCAACTTCATTTTTTTCATATATAAAATGAGAGAGTTGAATGTTGTGACTTTTACTTTAGTACCTAATATGGGGTAAATATATCCTGAGAAAAAGTTCCGTTGGTCTAAGAGTTATGCCCAGATATGCCCTCAACCCAGTCTGGCTTCAACTGGCCTCTTCAGCCTTATGAAACATTAATCTTCATTTATAAACTCTATTATCTAGTCAAAAATGGCCTTCTTGCTATTCCTTACATAAAACATTCTATTTCCCAACTCCATTCTTTTGCAGAGGCTGCCCCTCACATCTGAAATATATAACTACTCCTCATCTCTGCCACACATAAATGCAAGTTTCTTTCACATGGTATGTGAACAGGAAGTGTTTTATTTTTCTCTTTGTATCCCCAGCACCCTACATTGTTTAATAGGGGCCTATTGTTTGAATGTGTGAACAAAAAAATTGAGTTAGTAATTTGTATCCATTTTTATACGTCTTATTTGCTAGAATCACTAAGTAAACTCTAAAGTTCACAGATGAGTCCAACTCTAAACAAATGAGCAAGAAAGGTGATCCAATTCTCTTATGACCAGAAAGTTCTAATTAACTTATTTCGATGTGCAGATCATTTTATCTCATCGGACACATATCTGATCACTCTATTTACTGTGAGGTTCTAAGATGTTTTCTAATAAAAATATTTAATTCAGAAGCCATTTGGAGATTTGTAACATATAATGACATGAAACATGAGATGTGTTTGGAAGAAAATTATAGCAATTAAATTTTTAGTTTTACGTGGAAGATAAATACTGATTTTCCTGCTCTAAACACAGTGAAGTGTTCTAGCCTTCAGTCTTTTCCAGATTTTTCATAGTTTAATAAGTTGAAAGCTAGGAAGGACCACAGAGGTAATCTAATTTAACCTTCTCATTTTACAGTGGAGGAAACTGAGGACTAGAGAAATTAAGTGATTGACCAAAAATTTTGCTGGCAGTAAGTGTGAAAGCCAAGAATATAGTTCAAAGCAATATTAGTTTTATACAAACTTCTTATGGGAAGTTAAAGGAAAGTTATTTTTAAAATGCATGAGTTATCTGATGTGGTAATATATGTCTTATACCCCAGATGCTCAAGGAGGTGGAGGCTGGCAGACTTGTATGAGTTTAGGATTTCTGAACTGCAGGGGACTATGATAGTCAGATGTTCACACTAAGTTCAGCAAAATATGTTGAGTCTCTGGGATGGGCCCTCCAGATTGCTTAAGGAGGGGGTGAAGCAGCTCAGATCGGAAAAAGAGGAATAAAAGCCCTTGCCAAAAGAATGGAATCAAGTCTCTACAATTCCAGTCTGGCAGTGGGGCAGGACAGAGAGAGAGAGAGAGAGAGAGAGAGAGAGAGAGAGAGAGAGAGAGAGAGAGAGAGAGACAGAGAGACAGAGAGACAGAGAGAGACAGAGACAGAGAGAGACAGAGAGAGACAGAAACAGAGAGAGACAGAGAGAGGGAGAGGGAGAGAGAGGGAGAGAGGGAGAGGGAGAGAGAGGGAGGGAGGGAGAGAGAAACAGACACAGAGAGAGAGAAACAGAGAGACAGAGATAGAGACAGAGACACACAGAGACACACAGAGATCAGAGACAGAGATTAATACAGAGAGAGAAACAGAGATATAACTAGAATGAATAAAACAAATAGCTAGATATATAATCAATATATATGTTTAAGTTTGAATATAGGTCTTGAATGTAAATTTTATGCAAAAAAGCTCATTGCTCACCCATGAGAAGATCACATTACAAGAACATCTCTGGCTTCTAGCCATCATAATGGCATCCTTCCATTTTGAGGGGGAATCTCAACATCAACTTTCTTCTGTTGCCTCCAGGGTGTTCAGAGCTCTTGATAGGATTCCCTACAGAGAACAATACAGGGAAATGATTTGCCAATCAGAGAGAAAAAAAAGGTAAATAGTCTCTTAGAAAGAAAACTAGCCTATTAATAACTTGACATGAAAGTATGTTCAAATGCACTAGTAGCAGACACAGACATAGAACAAGCCAGCCAAGTAATTAGTCAAATAACTTGCCAAGGATGTAACAACGGAAACAGTCACAGATGCAGGTACTTCTGCTGTAAGGAAAATGTCCCAGGCATTGAAATCTAGGTCTTATTTTTATGCCAAGCATGCCATTTGTTGCTGGACTATTAAAGAAAATACAAGAGAAGAATGATATAGACCAGATTCATACACCCACTAGGCACAAGAATGATGACTGAGTTATTCATTAAATTACAGGAAAGTTGTTTCATAGCTTTCTGAGATTTTTTTAAACTTATCCGCATAAATGAAAAATGCATGTATTTATTGGGGACATTAGTTCTACTAATAACTATAATATTTTCTTATATTCTTTAGGAATATGACATAGGAAATGCCTGTTTCACAGGTGAAATCTTGTTATTTATATACACTTAAGTGGATATATGTTTTTTTTTTGTCTAAAAGGATGATGGTTTGCAAAAATATGTTTTTAAAGTTGAGTGGAGAAACCCCAATGCCTTGCAAAATGACAACTTGCAGAATGAAGGAATAACCTGACCACAGTACAAGATCAAGTTATGTGGAAAATTCCAAACATAGAAATACAGTAAAATTGAGTAGGAATTAACCTTGAAAAAATATAAGCAGCGGTTACACTTTCTGTGCACTCAGATGAAGAAATTTGATATCAACCTTTAACTTACCTGACAGAATTTTCTGTCAAAATCTCCGTAATAAATTGGTCTGGTTTTTAAAGCAGAACTTTCATTTAAATTTTATTTTTAACATTAAATATACATTTATTTTATTCATGTTCACCTGCCCACCCCAACCCCCCAAATTGAAATTTTTGCTACTGATCCTCAACCTCTTGTTTCTGTGCCTTATAGTTGGTGTGGAGAAGTAGAAGGGATGGAAAGGGGTCATAAGATAATAGATTTAGAGCTGACAAGCTGTGGGGCAATGGAGCATAATCCTTTTATTTTACAGATATGGAAACTGAGGCAAAGATAAATTAAATGATGTCTGTGGTCAGACAGGTGGCCTGGACAAGGATCTGTGGGGAAATACATACTTAGTTAAATAAAATGTTCACTTTATACAATTAATAATTATCTAAGTTATGATCTGAACTTGGGTATTCCTGACTCCATGTCTACAACTCTTCTGGACTATGATTAGAAAGCCATGGGTTCAAGTCTTAACCCTAGAAACTCATTCTTTTTTTAAGTACTGGGCAATATACTTAACTATAGACTTATTTTATTTCTTCAGTATTCCTCATTCATGAAAGTGGGATAAGAGTAGAACATACCTCAGAGAGTAATTTGGGAGGCCTCCAATTAGAAAATAAATGTAAAATGCTTTGCAAAATTTAAATTACTACACCAGTTATCACTATCATTATGCCTTTGCAGAGGCTGGAAGATTCTCTTTTCTCAACTAAGTATCTTGCAATTCCTAAGTCAAGCATTATATCCTACATGAGACTTTCCTGATTCCCTCCAATTGTTATGATATCACCGCCAAAATAATTTTGTGTTTATTTTGCATAGATTTGGCACTTGGCTTTCTACGTACATGTTGTAACCCCTCCACCCACTATAGAATATGAACTCTTTAAGAGCAGAAGTGTTTTGTTTCACTCTTTGTTTGTCACTATTGTATGTCACATAAACCACTTAATGAGGGTTTGTTGAAATGAATTTATTATTTTACTTACTGTCCCACATGCCATCTCTAAAATAAGCAGTTCTTGCTTCCTAGATCTTTGGATTTAGTGAAGGAAACCAGAGGTGGAAAGGAAAAATAAAACAAAACAAAACAAAGCAAAAAAACAGAACAAAACAAAAAACTAACCCTCCCCCCCCAAAAAAAAACTTTCAGATTTGGGCCAAACACAGACAAAATTTCAACTCTGGTGCTTTCCTGTTGTGAGATAAGTGGGGGAGGACTGGGTAAACAAACCCTCCTTTTGAATTTGAAGAGAAGAAAAAAATTGCCCTCTCACCCTTTTTCCCCAACTTTCCTCAAAACCCATAAGCCAAACCAACAGTCCTGGTCTGAGCAAACATTCCCTAACTCTACATTTTCTTTTCCTGGATATCATAACAGGTTGCTCCAGTGTCAACACATGAAACTTGTCAAAGGATGACAGAGTGATATAAATGTTACTTTTCTAGGCAGAGTTATGATATAAAATTGACTTTTAAGTAGGAGGATTGCCTTTAACCAGGGACAAGAAAAGCTGCCAAGTATATGTCACAAAACGTTCAAGCCAAATAAAAAAGAATGAATAAAAAGAGAAAGAAACAAGTTTAGCCAGTTCATCCAGTGATTGATATGCTATGAAAGATTGTTCGTTTAGGAGAAATCCCCATTCCCAGGGCTACATAATAAGATGGAAAGAAAGCGGATATAAAGTCACATAAGTCATTGGCAAATGATTTGTAGCGACTATAATATTTCTACCAAAAATTATCAGTGAGTGAAATTAGTACCTAGGAACACTGAAGAACTGTAGCCAAGTGTGCTGTGGGCTGGTCCACCATTGATTTCCTCCACCCTGAGCCTGCCAACAATTTGGTCCTGACCTTGAAACACCTGGCTGGAAGCCTCTTCAGGCGAGACAGCCTGTCCAACTGAGCTATGTCAGAATTCTTTTGTGACTTGCAAAAGCTGAAAGAATATGAGAAAAATAGAATAAAATCCCAACAAGTAGTTTTTCTCCCTCTGATCTGAATACTTCTACTCTGGCCTTCTGAAATGAAACCCTCCCATGTATTTCTTTCTACCAATATTTTACTAATTGGCATGGGTCATAAGATAACTAAGTAGATCTTAGCAATTTGTACTCTATTTACCTAAAACAAAAATTGATTTAGATTGGAACAGGTAATAAAGGAAGGAAAGGAAACCAAGTTCTGACAATGACAAACATCTTATGCCTAATATGTTCCCCTCTGCTAAATTATTTGTGTAGCTCTGTGTTACTTTAGCATTTCGTTATTTTAAGAGCTCTGCATTTTATTTTATGCAGATATTCCCTCTGCCAGTGCAGAGCAAGGGCCCTCCAGGCTATAGTGAAGGTTCAATGCTCATTGGGGTCCAAGAATCTCAAACTCCTGGAGGCAAAACTCTGAGGAGGAGATTTTCTAGAACACAGCAAGGGTGGCCCTTAAGCAACAGACCTTGATACAAATAATAAGATAATTCTCAAAGGTAGTAGACTACAAGGAGCCCAGGACACAGAAGCATACAAAGCCTTGCCTAGACTCTCATCTCTGACATTGACTAACTCTATGACCACAAGCATGCTACTTAAACTATCTGAGACCAAATTGCCTCATTTGTAAAAGTGGAAGAATAGATAAAAATCATTCTTATTAATACTTCCTTTGGAGGGTTATTTAGATGATCCAGGAAGATCACATATGTAAGTATACTGAAGTTCCAAATAAATGTCAGCTACTGACATATTGGGTATTCATTACTTATTTCAAAGATCAATAATAGCCCTCGTATGGTCATTCCTTCCACTGATTCTGATTATAATCCTTCTTTATCTTAATAAATGGTTTCAAAGTGTTACTGAGGCTAAAGGAGTAACACACACACATATGCATAATCTATTCACACATATATGTGTAATCTATACATACATGCATTTACACATGTATGTGCATGTATATGTGTGTATGTTTGCATGTACTCTACATATATGTAGCTGCAAAGTCTTTGAGCAGCTTTAAGCTTTAACTGCTTAGGTAGCTTAAAACTGCACTAAGATTTCAGAACATCCTATACACGCAAACATACTCACAAACAAATTTACATGATTTATTCTACTTATTTTATTCTATCATATTATATAGCATATTTTATGTTGTATATAAATATTACACATAATATTTTTGGTATACTACACATCAATATTATGCATATATTTCTAATATGTTATATATAACTAGTCTATCTTTGTATGTAATTTATTCAAATATTAAATATCATATGAATAGATATATACATGTGTGTTTACCCACAAAAACATGCAGTTAAAGAATCCACAAGTCCAGTGATTCTTTTATTATACTTTCTTGCCTCTACCCCAAGGCAACAGAATTTTCCATAGATGTCCATGGTCATATATAATAGGGTGGAGGAGAGAATAAAAACAAATGGATGATTTTTCATTTATTTAACTACTTATTAAGCTCATACAATATGCAAATCATGTGTTAAGCGCTGGAGATACAAATGGAAAAGTAAGATAGCCCCTGCTCTAAGGAACTCAAATTGTAATGAAGAAGACAACACATAGGGAAAGTCTTAGCTGCAAGGCAGTTGGAAAGGTCCCACGGTCCTTAGGATGCAGTGGCAAAATAATGTTAGTTCCTCTTCTATAATATTTCCATTTATAAAATGTTTTTAGTTTCTTTGGTGGTGAGAACTTGCTTTCCTGATTCTTCAGTAGCTGCGGCTGCTTTACCAGCAGGAGCAGTTGACAGGCTGCATCTCCAGGATGATGGCTGAGGGCACTGGGTTAGACCCATTGGCATTCCTTGGGTTCACTCTCTGAGGCACCTCAAGCAGGGTATGAGGGTAAATGGTAATCAAGGTGTTGATGATGATTGCTGATAGTGATGATGGTGTTGATGATTGACTTGCCTGGTACTTATTGTACCTTGTCTCTCCCTCAGAGTGCCTTGTTCCTCCAGCTAGGATTGCTTGCCTGCTCTCTGTGTGATAGTTGTTTAGCAATTGTCAAGGATGAATTGCCCTTCCCCATAACATTTGTTTCCCTGGATGTCTGTGAGTGATTTACTGTACCTGGAATGGTGGTCTATGAGTTGGTACCATTCTTGGCAATTCCATGCCTATCTGACTATTGGTGGTAAACAAGCAGCAGTTACTGTTGGTATTAATGAGGAAGGTGCCCTATCTCCATCATTATTTCTTCTTTTAATGATGTCTACAAGGAATGGAAGAAATTCAGGTGTTTTCTTTTTTGGGAGGTATATCACCAATGCAATACCCACAGCTGCTGCTTTAAATATGCTGGTGTATTTCCAGGTTTATTTTATTTTTTTATTTTATTTTTTTTTTTAGTTTTAGTTTACAACACTCAGTTCTACATAATTTTGAGTTCCAGATTTTCTTCCCTCCCTCCCTGCCTCTTATGTGTCTTATGCGTGGGGAAATACGGTACTTTTTTATATTTTAATTTTTTATATTTTTAATTCACAACACTTGGCTCTACATAATTTTGAGTTCCAGATTTTCTTCTCCCCACACCCCCCTCCCTCCCCAAGATGGCATGGAATCTGATATGTCTTCTACATATAAGTTCACATTGAACTTATTTACACACTAGTCAAGTTCTGAAGAAGAATTATGACCAATGGAATGAATCATGAGAAAGAAGACACAGAAGCAAAAAACAAACAAAAAAACCCCCAAAAACCAAAAAAAAAGAGAGAGAGAAAAAGGGAAAAAAAAGGCAAGCATAAAGTGTGCCTCAATCTGCATTCATACTTCATAGTTCTTTCTCTGGATGTAGATAGCATTCTCCATCGTGAGCTCTTTGGAGTTGTCTTTGCACCTTATGTTGCTGAGAAGAGAAAAGTCTATCAGTGTTAGTCCTCACAGAATCTATATATCTGTGGTTGTGTATAATGTTCTCCTGGCTCTGCTGCGCTCACTCAGCACTATATCGTGTAGGTTTTCCAGGTCATTATGAAGTCCCTATCATCCCCATTTCTTGTAGCACAACAGTATTCCATTACCTTCATATACCACAGCTTGTTCAGCCATTCCCCAATAGATGGGCATCGCTTTGATTTCCAATTCTTAGCTAACACAAAAAGAGCCGCTATAAAAACTTTTGTACATATCTGTCCTTTTCCCACTTGCGTGATCTCTTTGGGATACAACCCTAGAAGTGGTATTGCTGGGTCAAAGGGTATGAACATTTTTATAGCCCTTTGGGGATAGTTCCAAATTGCTTTCCAGAACGGCTGGATCAGTCCATAACTCCACCAGCTATGTAACAATGTTCCAATTTTCCCACATACTCGCCAGCATTTTTCATTTTCCTGTTTTGTCATTTTAACCAATCTGACAGGAGAGATGTGGTACCTAAGAGTCATTTTGATTTGCATTTCTCTAATCAGTAGTGATTTCGAGCATTTTTCGTAGGCCTATAGATATCATTAATTTCTTCCTCTGAAAACTGTCTGTTCATTTATTTTGACCATTTCTCAATTGGGGAATGAATTGTATTCCTATATTTTTGGCTCATTTCCCTGTATACTTTAGAAATGAGGCCTTTATCAGACACTGGTTGTAAAGATTTTTCTCCCTATTTTCTGCTTCCCTCCTAATATTTGTTGCATTGGCTTTTTTTGTACAAAAACATTTCAATGTAACATAATCAAAATTATCCAGTTTGCATTTTGTGATGCTCTCTATCACTTGTTGTGTCATGAATTCTTTCCTTTCCCATAAATCTGATAGCTAAACTATTCCTTGTTCTCCCAAATTGCTTATAGTATCAGTCTTTATTCCTAAATCATGAACCCATTTTGATTTTATTTTGTATATGGTGTAAGATATTGGTCTATGCCCAGTCTCTGCCCTACCATTTTCCAATTTTCCCAGCAGTTTTTTTGAAATACTGAAATCTTAGACCCAGAAGCTGGCCTCTTTGGGTTTATCAAAGAGTAGATTCCTATAGTCGTTGACTTCTCCATCTTGTGTACCTATCCTATTCCACTGATCCACCACCCTGTTTCTTAGCCAGTACCAGGTAGTTTTGATGATTGCTGCTTTATACTACAGTTTGATATCTGGTATGACTAGGCCACCTTCCACAGCATTTCTAGACCTCTTGTTCTTCTGGATGAATTTTCTTATTATTTTATCCAGCTCTATAAAATACTTTTTTGGTAGTTTGATTGGTATGGCACTGAACAGAGAGATTACTTTAGGTAAAATTGTCATTTTTTTTATTATATTAGCTCAGCCTAACCATGAGCAACTGATATTTTTCAATTTATTGAGATCTGACTTTATTTGCATGAAAACTGCTTCATAATTATGTTCATATAGTCCCTGGGTTTGTCTTGGCAGATACACTCCCAAATATGTTGTGGTGTCTACAGTAACTTTGAATGGAATTTCTTTTTCTACCTCTTGCTGTTAGGCTTTGTTGGTAATGTATAGGAATGTCGAGGATTTATGTGGGTTTATTTTATATCCAGCAACTTTGCTAAAGTTGTTTATTATTTCAAGTAGTTTTTTACTTGATTCTCCAGGATTCTCTAAGTAAATCATCACATCATCTGCAAAAAGTTATAAGTTAATTTCTTCTTTGCCTACTCTAATTCCTTCAATTTATTTTTCTTCTCTTATTGCTATAGCTAACATTTCTAGTACCAAATTGAATAATAGGGGTGATAATGGACATCCTTGTTTCACCTGTGATCTTATTGGGAATGCATCTAGCTTATCCCCATTACAAATAATGCTGGTTGATGATTTTAGGTGAATGCTAATAGTTTTCCTAATATTGAACAAGCCTTGCATTCCTGGAATAAATCCTACATGGTCATAGTGATAGTGTATTATTCTCATTATAAGTTGCTGCAATCGTTTTGCTTATATTTTATTTAAAATTTTTGCATCAATATTCATTAGAGAAATTGACCTATAATTTTCTTTCTCTGTTTTGACTCTATGTGGTTTGGGTATTAGTACCATATTTTTGTCATAAAAAGAATTTGGTAGGACTCCTTCACCTATTTTCCCAAATTGTCTACAAAGTATAGGAATTAATTGTTCTGTAAATGTTTGATAAAATTCACATGTAAAACCATCTGGCCATGGAGATTTTTTCCTAGGGAGTTCATTGATGCCTTGCTCAATTTCTTTTTCTGAGATGGGGTTATTTAGAAATTTTGCTTCCTCTTCTGTTAACCTGGGCAATTTATGCTTTTGTAAATATTCATCCATACCCCTAAGGTTGTCAAATTTATGGGCATACAATTGGGCAAAGTAATTCCTAATTATTGTTTTGATTTCCTCTTCATTAGAGGTGAATTCACCCATTTTATTTTTGACACTGGTAATTTGATTTTCTTTTTTCTTTTATTTTAATCTAATTGACCAACAGTTTATCAATTTTATTGCTTTTTCATAAAACAAGATCTTTGTTTTATTTAATAATTCAATAGTTTTATTGATTTCAATTTAATTAATCTCTGCTTTGACTTTCAATATTTCTAATTTGGTACTTAATTGGGGATTTTCAATATGTTCTTTTTCCAGCTTTTTCAGTTGTGTGCCCAATTCATTGATCACCTTTTTCACTATTTTATTCATGTAAGCATTTAGAGATACTAAACTTCCCCTAAGACTGCTTTTGCTGCATCCCATAAGATTTGGTATGTTATCTCATTATTGTCATTCTCTTAAATGAGGTTATTAATTGTTTCTCTGATTTGTTCTTTGGCTCATTCATTATTTAAAATTAGATTATTTAATTTCCAACTAATTTTTAGCTTATTTTTCCATGGTTCTTTATTACAAAAAATTTTTATTGCATCATGATCTGAAAAGTATGCTTTGACTACTTCTGCCTTTCTGCACTGGATTGTGACATTTTTATGCCCTAGTACATGGTCAATTTTTGAATATGTGCCATGTACCGCTGAGAAGAAAGTATATTCCTTTTTGTCCCCATTCAGTTTTCTCCAGAGGTCTGTCATATCTGCCTTTTCTAAAATACTATTCACCTCCCTAACTTCTTTCTTATTTATTTGGAGGTTAGATTTATCAAGTTCAGAGAGCAGACGTTGAGGTCTCTCATTATTATAGTTTTGCTGTCTATTTCTTCCTGAAACTTCCTTAACCTCTCCTCTAAGAATTTGCATGCCACACCAGTTGGTGGGTATATGTTTTTATTTTTTTAGATATTTGAAATACAACTTTATTATGATCTAAATGAAAAGGGAATGGGAATGACAGTAACAAACAAGATTCACCACTGAATATTGTGATGGGACTGCAGCAGTCATATTTGAAACTCGAGGGGACGTAAATGCGGTCCAACACAGCTAAATACGCAGGTCCAAAATATGAATTATATATTTTTTTAACTGCTACATACACTCCGAAGCCCATTCATTTCCTTCAGCATCCCAAAGATTAAGCACATGTTCTGTTCAGCTATATAATAAAGTGGCAAACACACTACACCACTGACATCACAGGACAGTTGCCTATAAAACTAGACCTCTGTCGCTGGGCTCTAGCTTCATTCCCTTACAGGTCATCATCTTCATCAGGGAGCGCAGTTGTCTGAGCAATCTGTAAGTCCTGGTCATACTGTGCTGCCAGTGCTGGGTCCATGACAACCTCCGGAGGTGCAAGAGCAGGCATGGCAACAAACTCCAAATTAGGGTCTCCAATAAGTTTTCTAGCAAGCCAAAGAAGGGCTTCTCAAAGTTGTAGTTACTTTAGCCTGAGATGTCATAGTACTGGAGATTCTTCTTTCTATGGAAGACAATAGATTTCGCCTTGACTTTTCTGACCTTAATATCCACTTTGTTGCCACACAACACTATAGGGATATTTTCACATACTCGTACCAGATCTCTATGCCAGTTAGGTACATTCTTGTAAATAACTCTTGATGTTACATCAAACAATATAATGGCACACTGAGCTTGGGTGTAATAACCATCTCTCAGACCACCAAATTTCTCTTGGCCAGCTGTATCCCATACGTTGAATTTAATAGGACCTCTGTTAGTGTGGAACACGAGAGGATGGACCTCAACACCCAGGGTTGCTACATACTTCTTCTCAAATTCACCTGTCAAGTGACATTTTACAAATGTTTTTCCAGTACCTCCATCTCCAACTAATACAAGTTTGAACTGCACTTGGGGTTCTCCTTGGGTGGCCATCGCGATGGTTCTTCCAGAAGCGTCTCCGTCTCCGCCTGACTGAACGATGGAAAGATGGTAGAAGCACGATTCAAATACCCGGGGACGCAGCCGACGCCGGCGCGCGCGCCGGTGGGTATATGTTAAACAATTATATTGTCTCATTGTTTATGGTGCCTTTTAGCAGGATGTAGTGTCCTTCCTTATTTCTTTTAATGAAATCTGTCTTTACTTTTGCTTAGTCTGAGATTAGGATTATTACACCTGCTTTTTTAACTTTAGCTGAAGCGCAATATATTTTACTTCAGCCTTTTACCTTTACCCTGTGCCTATCCCTCTGTTTCAAATGTGTTTCTTGTAAACAGCATATTGTAAGATTATGGTTTTTAATCCATTTTGCTATCTGCTTCCATTTTATGGAGAGTTCATCCCATTCACATTCACAGTTATGATTTCTATCTGTGTCTTTTTCTCCATCCTATTCCCCCCCACCTTTATGCTTTTTTTTCTCCCTTTCCCCTTCCACTCCTCAACAAAGTTTTGTTTTGACTGCCACCTTCCTCAGTTTACCCTTCCTCTTGATTTCCCTCCCTTATGTTACCATTTTCCACTTTGTACTTCTTGCTTCCCTTCTGATCACCCCCCTCCCTTTTTTTCCCCTTTCTCCTCCTACTATCTGTAGGACAAGTCATATTTCTATACTTATTGGGGTATGCTATTCCCTTCTTGAACCAGATACAATGACAGTAAAGCTCAAATACTGCTCTTCTCCCTCCCTTCTTTCCCTCTAACATAATGTGTTTTTGTGCCTCTTCATTTGATGTAATTTACCCTTTTCTACTACCTCCTTACATCTTCACTCGTAACCCTCCCTTTACATCTCTTAATTATGTTTTTATCCATATAGCAGTTATTTTATGCAGACATTCGCAGTCTATATGTATCCTTTTCATTTGTCATACTACCTGCACTTTTCTCAAGATTGATATATATATATATATAACATAAATAAGATGATATGATCCTATATAAATATGTAAATAATTTGCCCTTATTGATTAATAAGGTTTGTGGGGCTTCCCCCCCCCCCCTGTTTACCTTTTTATGTGTCTCTTGAGTTTTGTATTTGAAAGACCAAATTTTCCATTGAGTTCTGGCCTTTTCATCAGGAAAGTCTGGAATTCCCCTATTCCATTGAATGTCCATCTCCTTGCCTGAAAAATTATGCTTAATTTTGCTGGGTAGCTGATCCTTGGTTGTAGTCTCAGCTCCTTTGTCCTTTGAAATATCATATTCTAATTTCTCCTGTCATTTAATATAGAAGCTGAGAGATCCTGCATGACCCTGACTGTAGTTCCATGATATTTGAATTGTTTCTTTTTGGCTGCTTGCAGTATTTTTCTCCTTGACTTTATAATTCTGAAATTTGGCTATAATATTTTTTGGTGTTTTCAATTTGGGATCTCTTTCAGGGGGTGATCTGTGTATATAGCTGTGTAGAAATAGCTCTGAAAACAACAGCACAGCCCCTCAACCTTGGGACAAAATAGTCTCTACTCTACAAGCAGTCATACCCCAACAAAAAACTCAAGGGTCAAGTACTTGGCAGGGAACATGTCCAGGCAGCAAAAACAGGCTCGGATCCAATCTCAGACTTTGGAATCTTTCTTTGGTGACAAAGAAGACCAAAACATACAGCCAGAAGAAATCAACAAAATCAAAGAGCCTACATCAAAAGCCTCCAAGAAAAACATGAACTTTTCTCAGGCCATGGAAGAGCTCAAAAAGGATTTGGAAAAGCAAGTCAGAGAAGTAGAAAAAAAATTGGGAAGAGAAATGAGAATGATGCAAGAAAACCATGAAAAACAAGTCAATGACTGGTTAAAGGAGACCCAAAAAAATAACGGAGAAAATAACACCTTAAAAATTGACTAAATCAAATGGCAAAAGAACTCCAAAAAGCCAATGAGGAGAAGAACGTCTTGAAAGGCAGAATTAGCCAAATGGAAAGGAGGTCCAAAAGAACACTGAAGAAAGTACCCACTTGAAAATAAGACTGTAGCAAGTGGAAGCTAGTGACTTTATGAGAAAACAAGATATTATAAAACAGAACCAAAGGGGAAAAAATGGAAGATGTTGTGAAATATCTCATTGGAAAAACCACTGACTTGGAAAGTTGATCCAGGAGAGATAATTTAAAAATTATTGGACTACCTGAAAGCCATGATCAAAAAAAGAGCCTAGATTTCATCTTTCAAGAAATTATCAAGGAGAACTACCCTGAAATTCTAGAGCCACAGGGCAAAATAGAAATTGAAAGAATCCACCAATTACCTCGTGAAACAGATCGCAGAAAGATAACTCCTAGGAATATTGTAGCCAAATGCCAAAGTTCCCAGGTCAAGGAGAAAATAATGTTAGCAGCCAGAAAGAAATAATTTGAGTATTGTGGAAACACAATCAGGATAATACAAGATCTAACAGCTTCTACATTAAGGGACCAAAGGGCTTGGAATACAATATTCCAGAGTTCAAAGGAGCTAAGATTGAAACCAAGAATCACCTACCCAGCAAAACTGAGTATAATACGCTAGGAGAAAATATGGATTTTCAATAAAATAGAGGACTTTCAAGCATTCTGGATGAAAAGGTCAAAGCTGAATAGAAAATTTGACTGTCAAATACAAGACTCAAGAGAAGCATGGAAAGGGAAACAGGAAAGAAAAATCATAAGGAATGTACTAAAGTTGAAACAATATGTTTACATTCTTACATGGAAAGATAATATTTGTAACTTATGAGACCTTTCTCAGAATTAGGGTAATGGAAGGGAATATACATGTATATAGACAGAGGGCACAGGCTGAGTTGAATATGAAGTGATGGTATCTAAAAAACCTAATTAAAATTAAGGGGCGAGAGAGCAATATATTGGGAGAAGGAGAAAGGGAGAAATAGAATGGGGTAAATTATTTCACATAAAAGTAGCAATAAAAAGCAAATATTATGGAAGGAAGAGGGGGCAGGTGAAAGGGAATGAATGAATCTTGCTCATATAGGATTTGACTTAAGGATGGAATAATATTTACACTCAATTGGTTATCTTACCCCACAGTAAAGTAGGGGGAAGGGGATAAAAGGGAGGAATGATAAAAGAGAGGACAGATTGGGGAAAGAGGTAATGAAAAACAAACAGTTTTTAAAAGGGACAGGGTCAAGGGAAAAAATTGAATAATGGGGAACAGGATAGGATGGAGGGGAATATAGTTAGTCTTTCACAAAATGACAATTATGGAAGTATTTTGCATAATGATACATATGTGGCCTATGTTGAATTGCTTGCTTTCTCAAGGAGGGTAGGTGCGGAGGGAAGAAGGGAGACAATTTGGAACTCAAAGTTCTAAAAACAAACGTTAAAATAAATTGTTTTTTACATGCAACTGGGGAATAAGATGTACAGGCAATGGGGTATAGAAATCTGTCTTGCCCTACAAGAAATTAAGGTGAAAAGTGATAAGGGAGAGAGTGGGGTGACAGAAGGGAGGGCTGACTGGGGAAAGGGTCAATCAGAATATGTTCCATCTTAGGGTGGGGGAGGGAGGATAGAAATGGGGAGAAAATTTGTAACTCAAAATCTTGTGGAAATCAATATTGAAAACTAAAAATATTAAATAATTAAATTTCATCTTAAAAAAAAGAGACAAAACCAACATATTTATTCATATACCAGAAAGCCAAATCCACCATAGTAACAAAGAAGTGCGTACATATTACCAATGAAAGGAGCACCACCATCCCCAAGCCTGTAATTAGGGCCTCCCCACAAACAAGATCTCTTAGGCAAAATCTCTCCCTCTCTCACTCACTATGCTAGCTGTTCTGCTGTGCCTGTCTCTCCCTCTCCCAGCTCTACCTCACTCTCACTTCCTGCTCCCCACCTCAGCAAGCTCCTCCCACAACAAGGTCCATGTGACTCAGGCTTCCATGTGATCCAGGCTCAAAGAAGGTCACATGGTCTTATTAATAGATAGTAAAGATCTCCCCATTCCCATTAACAGTACAGGAAGTGAAAGGATTAGCAAGCATTGCTATTCCTAAGGTTCTTGGACTCAGAGTCCTTCACTGTCTCCTTTAGAATCCAAAGGGAAATGGTGATTAAAGTAGCGCTGACCAAGGTAATGGTAGTGGTGGTGGTTTGATTTGCTAGGCATTTCATGCTTCCCATCTCTCCTTGAGGGGGCCTTCTTGGCTTTGACTTGAATGGCTTTCCCTCCCTGTGTGTGGTGATTCACTGGAAATTATTAGAGATGGCTGGTTCCTTCTCCAATAAGGTTCTTTTCCACATGTAAGTGATGGATTACATGCAGGTGGTCTGGGAAATAAAATAAACTTTTTTTTACTTGCCCTTGTACAAGTGATTTCAGAATGAAAGATGACCACTTGAATTACATTTAGAAGAATACATACATGTATGCATAAATGTAAGCATATTCTTAAATAAAAACTGCAAATTTGCACATACAAAATGCATATGTATGCATCTATACTCACCTGCACACAAATATACTCACACAATATATTTAAGCACATATATATGCACATGCATACATGTAGTGTGTTCCAAAAGCCTTAATTCAATTTTCAGTTTTAATAGCACAAAACTTCATTAAGACATTTGAGATATTCTTTATATGTTTGTACATATGTATGTGCATGCATATATAGACACATAAATGTTTATATATACCTATACATACTTATACATGCATATCTATGCATATAAATCAACATATATACACATACCCACATACATATATACATACATACATATACACGTATATGCATATGTACATACACACATGCATACATACATATATGTTTATACACACATAATTTTTTTTCCATGCAGATAGCCAAATGAAACTCACTGATTATAGTAATTAGTCGTTATAAAATTAAAGCAAAGAAAAGATATAAAAATAAAACCAGCCTTCCCACAGGTGCCAAAGTAAGAAAAGTCAATTTAGTTTCCCAGGCTTTTTTTTTTCAGGATGTTGAGTAAAATTTAATTTTTACGACATATTATCTCGACATAAACCGATTTCTGAATAATGACCTCTAATGGATACCCTATTTTACAACTGCAGAGCACATCCTAAATTTATTATATGAATGTTTGGAGAGAGAACCCCTTTACAAAGGTAAGAAACACCAACCAAAACCAATATAGTCATTTAATATTGCATCATTAGGATCAGTGATTTAAAAAACGATCTAGTGGAGTCTCTAGGCCAGCTGTATAATAAGCGTCAGAGTTAGGAATTGAATCCAGGAACTTTGACTAAAGAGAAAACATTACCTTATACATTTCCAAATAATCATTTTTGGAGCAATTAAATAACCAATTAATATTTATTAAGTACACTGTGTGCCAAGCATTTTACTAAGCACTGGGGATGCAAAAAGAAGCAAAAATATAGTCTCTGCCTTTAAGGTGCTCACATTCTAGTGGAAAGGAACAAAAAAACAATTCTGAGAATGCAGTGGTTCTCAAACTTTTTGACCTCAGGACCCATTTACATTCTTAAAATTATTGAGAATCCACCTTCTAAGAAATGAACACTATTTTTATCATGTGGGGTCCCTGAAAGTGTGTTAGGAACCCTTAAATTTCCCCAGATGGCACTTCAAGAACCATTTCTTCATATCATACCTTGTTTGGACCATTCTGTCAGGAAGTTTTTCCTGATATTGAGACAATTCTTTATGTAATTAAAATTGTTTAAGAGACATATTATGCTCCCCACGAAATTTAAGACAGAATGTTACTATATACATGAAGTCACATGGATAAAATACACATACATATATACATTTATACACATTCATGCACTACACACTGTACTATCTGTTATTGTATGCCTTTCATTTTCAAACAGGACCAATGACATTATGGGATGATATCTTGACTCTTGGATTGGATTTAAGTGAGGCAGACTTGCACAAAGTCATCAGCCTCACTCTTTCTTCCAGAGTCATTGAAGTCCAGTGGCAAGAAAAAAATCTGGACAACAGGTGATGTAGTGGATATCCTTGCTGTCATCAATGTCTTACCAATGTGTAAGTGCTTCACAGTATCTGCTTCAGCTGCCTTCATGGCTGTTGAAACAAATTGTTCTCATCTACACATTCCACCACAGGAAGTATTCACATGCTTGGGTTCAATACCTCCTTAACTCACTCATGGGTTTGAGGCCTGTTAGTTACTCTTAATCTAGGTTAGTCCATCTCCCCAGTGGTTTGATATGGTGTGGCTGCTGCATTTGTTACAGCTTCTTGCAGCCACAGGTAAGAGTTGATTGCAAGGGGGCGGAGCCAAGATAGCAGCTGGAAAGCAGGGACTTGTGCAAGTTACACACCAGGTGCCTCCAAAAACCTATAAAAATGGCTCTGAACAAATTCTAGAGCTGCAGAACCCATAGAATAGCAGAGGGAAGCAGGCCTCCAGTGCAGGACAGCCTGGATCATCCTTGGGTAAGGTTTGTCATACGGAACTGGGAGTGGAGCTGAGCAGACCCCAGTATGAGCTGCGCCCAGACCAACCAGACCAGGAGCTGGGCAGAACAGGTCCTAGTGCCTTGAATCAGTGAGCTGTGACAGTTACCAGACTTTTCAACCCACAAACAAAAAAGACAACAGAGAAGGTTAGTGGGAAAAGGTGCGGGGACAGAGTGAAAGGAGTTTGCGGTGTGGCATTGCCCTGGGGCAGTGGAGGTGGTACAGCTACAGAACTACAGCTGCAGTTGCTTCTGGCCCTAGGCCCACCAGGTGGGAGGAATTAAGTGGCGGATCAGAGCAGGAGTGAAGAGCCTGCTTAAAATTTTAGTCACAGGCTGGGTTGGCAGTTCTTGAGGAAGGAGGAGCACTGGTGTGGCACAGTTTGCTGTGTGGAAATAGCTCTGAAAACAACAGTGCAACCCTTCACGTATGGGACAAGGTACTCTCTACTCTACAAGCAGTCATACTCCTACAAAAAACTCAAGGGTCAGGTACTTGGCTGGGAACATGGCCAGGCAGCGAAAATGGACTCAGATTCAGACTCAGACTTTGGAATCATTCTTTGGTGACAAAGAAGACCAAAACAGAAAGCCAGAAGAAGTTAACAAACTCAGAGATCCTATATTAAAGGCTCCAAGAAAAACATGAACTGGTCTCAGGCCATGGAAGAGCTCAAAAAGGATATGGAAAAGCAAGTTAGAGAAGTAGAGGAAAAGTTGGAAGATAAATGAGAATGATGCAAGAAAACCATTAAAAAACAAATCAATGACTTGTTAAAGGAGACCCAAAAAATACTGAAGAAAATAACACCTTAAAAAATAGACTAACTAAAATGGCAAAAGAGCTTCAAAAAGCCAATGAGGAAAAGAATGCCTTGAAAGGCAGAATTAGCCAAATGGAAAAGGAGGTCCAAAAGTCCACTGAAGAAAATCCCACCTTAAAAAATTAGATTGGAACAAGTGAAAGCTAGTGACTTTATGAGAAATCATGAAGTCATAAAACAGAGATCAAGATATTATAAAACAGAACCAAAGGAATGAAAAAAATGGAAGACAATGTGAAATATCTCACTGCAAAAACAGAAACTTGGAAAATAGTTCCAGGAGAGACAGTTTAAAAATTATTGGACTACCTGAAAGCCATGACCAAAAAAAGAGCTTAGATATCATATTTCAAGAAATTATCAAGGAGAACTGCCCTGATATTCTACAGTCAGAGGGTAAACTAGAAATTGAAAGAATACACAGATCGCCTCCTCAAAAAGATCCCAAAAGGAAAACTCCTAGGAATATTGTCACCAAATTCCAGAGCTCCCAGATCAGGGAGAAAATACTGCAAGCAGCCAGACAGAAACAATTTCATTATTGTTGAAATACAATCAGAATAACACAGGATCTAGCAGTTTCTACATTAAGGGATCAAAGGGCTTGGAATATGATATTCTGGAGGTCATTGGAGCTAGGATTAAAAGCAAGAATCACCTGCCCAGCAAAACTGAGTGTCATATCCCAAGGCAAAATATGGATTTTCAATAAAATAGAGGACTTTCAAGCTTTCTCAGTGAAATGAACAGAGCTGAATAGAAAATTTGACTTTCACACACAAGAATCAAGAGCAGCATGAAAAGGTAATCAAGAAAGAGAAATCATGAGGGACTTACTAAAGTTGAACTGTTTTGTTTACATTCCTACATGGAAAAATGATGTGTATAATTCATGAGACCTCAGTATTAGGGTAGCTGAAGGGAGTATCCATCCATCCATCCATCCATCCATCCATCCATCCATCCACCCATCTATCTATCCATATATCTATATATATATCTATGTCTATATAGATATAGATAGATAGATAGGTAGATAGAAATAGACAGAGGGCACAAGATGAGTTGAATATGAAGGGATGATATCTGAAAAAATAAAATCAAATTAAGTGATGAGAGAAGGAATATATTGAGAGAGGGAGAAAGGGAGAGATAGAATGGGGTAAATTATCTCGCATAAATATGGCAAGAAAAGGCAGTTCTGTTGGGAGGGAAGAGGGGGCAAGTGAGGGGGAATGAGTGAATTTTCCTCTCACCAGATTTGACCTGAGGAGGGAATAACATACACACTCAACTGGGTATCTTACACCACAGGACAGAAAGAGGAAGGAGATAAAAAAAGGGAGGACAATAGTAGGGAGGGCAGATAGGGGGAGGAGGTAATCAAAAGCGAACACTTTTGAAAAGGGACAGGTTCAAGGGAGAAAATTGGATAAAGGAGGATAGGATAGGAAGGAGCAAAATATAGTTAGTCTTTCACAAGATGAGTATTGTGGAAGGGTTTTGCATAATGATACACATGTGGCCTATATTGAATCACTTGCCTTCTTAGGGAGCGTGGGTAGGGAGGGAAACAGGGAGAGAATTAGGATCTTGAAGTTTTAAAAGCAGGTGTTCAAAAAAAAGGTTTGTATGCAACTAGGAAATAAGATATATAGGAAATGGGGCATAAAAATATATCTTGCCCTACAAGAAATAAGGGAAAAGGGGATGGGGGAGTGGGGTGACAGAAGGGAGAGTTGACTAGGGAAAGGGTCAATCAGAATATATGCCATCTTGGAGTGGGGAGGAGGGTAGAAATGGGGAGAAAATTTGTAATTCAAACTCTTGTGAAAATTAATGCTGAAAACTAAAAATATTAAATAAGTAAATAATGATTTAAAAAAAACAAACAAAAAAAAAAAAAACAAAAAAGATCACAGATGAGAGGAATGCTGTGTATGTATTTTACCTGGATTTTTTGCAAAGCTTTTCATAAAGTATCTCATACTTGTGGAGAAGATGAAGGGATTTGAATTAGACAATAATATAATCATCAGAATTGAAAACCATTTGAATGGTGGGTTCAGTGTCCATTTGGTAGGAGGTCTCCAGTGGAGTACCCCCAGGATCTGTGCTTACTCTTTTTCAGTTCAACATTTTTACTAATGCCTTGGATTAGCCGTTCTTAAAATTCATCCTGAGCATCCCCAGGGGTACTGGAGACACTTTCAGGAAGTTCTGCAAAGTCAAAACTATTTTCATAATAATATTAAGATGTCATTTTCCAGGGTAATTAGGTGGTGCAGTGTAACAGGATATACTGGCACTGGAGTTAGGAGGACCCGAGTTCAAATTTGACCTCGGACACTTGACACTTACAAGTTACTTAACCTTGATTACCTCACCAAAAAAAATAGAAGAAGAAAAAGTTGTCTGTTCAAATTCTACATCCTTTTCCAACTACGTATCTGTGCGAGGAAGGTTTTCTTCACGTACATCAACAGAAACAACATATCACAACAAACTGCATACAGAAGCAGTTACGAGAATCCAGCTGTCATATACTAAGCCAGACATTAAAGAGATTTTCAAATAAATGTAAATTAATGTCACTCATCACTAATTTTTCATTTTGGAAAATATAAGGTTTTTTAATTAAAAAGGTATCAGTTAAATTAAAAAAAAAGAGTTGAGTGCAAGGTAGGCACCAAAAGTGAATTAGCAGCCCTGGAAAAAAATGCTCAACAAGGCTTCATACCATAGGTACTAGTGCTCCTTGAACACCATATGAGCCACCTTAGGCTAAATTAATGGCAACTACATAATAAGTGTTGATTTTCCCTTCATTGTTCTTCCCTTCCCTGCCCCCCACAATCTTTAACCCTTTCAAGTCCAGTCAAAGCAACTACCTTATTAAGCACTTTTATATGCCAGAAACAACCATAAGCAATTGCCTTCACCTTCTTTGTCTTTACTAGCCATAACCTGCCCTGCCCTTCTCAGTCCTCTCTTCACTTCTCTGTCCTTCACTGCCCTATTCTCTCCTTAGTTTGATTTATTATATTTCGTTCAAGAGCACAATTCAGCCAAAATGCTTGGCTCCATTTGACTTTGACTTGGGAAGGAAATTATATAATGATTTTCAAAAAATTATATACATCCAACTTCTTTTAACCTAGTATTTGATATGTGCTTTGATTAAAAAAAAGGAGGGAAGCAAACAATTTATTAGGTATTATTTGGGGAGGTAAGTCAGATAATTATATACTTCTCTGGAGAACACAAAAAAATTGCTTACTCAGATAAAAGTAATTATGCACTTCTAAGGAAAATATTGTTTATGTGCATGATTTTTTGCATATAAAAATGTGCAAACTAAAAATAGGCACACGGGTTAAATTCATAAGGTTCCTCATGTCTCAGAGGGAAGATTTCCCTGGAGAACAAATTCAGTATTTTGCTGATTTTAATGAGTATTAGCTCCCAAAGATTAAGCTCAAAGATTGGCTGTATAGCATAAACAAGATGATTTTGATTCTCTACAAAGAAAAATGGGTCTTGCTTGTAGCTTAGCTTCTCTAAATAGCCTTGTTGTAACTGAAAACTGTGGATCTTTTTTCACTAATTTGTAAGAATCCAGATGCAAGTTATGCTGTGCTTTATAAGTTATCCATAATTTATTTGGGAATACTCCTTTCATATAGGAAAACCCTAACAAAACGATTTCCTTTATTACAGAATCTGCCTTCAAGTTAGATATTTACACTTCCCAACTGGACTAGAGTTTGCAGATTTTGAACTTATTGCCTTCTATAAGATATAAACTCTTTTTAAAAAAATCTTCTGTGTGTTATTTACAACCATGGTGCATGATCTATTTTTTTTCTCTTTGTGAGCCTCAGTTCAAGTGCAGTGATCAACTCTAGTCAACACTCCATTTGCTTTTATTAATTCAGGTAATCTGATAAATAAAACTAACCTTTTTTAAAAAAAAACAAAGCTACAATCTAAATGTTATATGTCAACATGAATATCTTTAGACTTGTCATGTTTCTCTGATTACAGAATAATAAAATTTTAACCTCTAAGATTTAAGATCACAAATATAAAGGATAATGTAGGGGAGAAAAACTAAGTTCATGGAAGAAGAGAAGGAAATGAAAGTGTTTAGGTCAGAAAATGTTGGGAGAAAAAAATAAAATAAGTAAAAATAAAATAACATAAAATGGGTGTAAGAGGTGATTATCAAATATTTAAAGAGTTGTCACTCAATAACAATTAATTAATTTCCCACTATGTGCTAGGCACCAGGCTAAGGCCTGAGGACAAAAAAAAAACGATAAAAGGGAATAAGCCCACTATTGTCCAGACAAAAGTTACTGAGAACATGAATGAAGTATACAGGAGTATATAAGTATACAGGAAGATGGATGTGTATTAGGAGGGCAGAGTTTATAATCTCAAAGAGGATCATAAACATGTCTGAAAGGTTCGGAACCGCCGGATATAAGAAACTCTCAAAGTAGAAGGCAGAAGAATCAAAACATATATTTAGGCTCCACAGTAACCAACCCATGAACCAGCAACCCCATTTTGATATA
The DNA here is from genome assembly GCF_011100635.1 of Trichosurus vulpecula. Lineage (NCBI taxonomy): Eukaryota > Metazoa > Chordata > Mammalia > Diprotodontia > Phalangeridae > Trichosurus > Trichosurus vulpecula. The sequence continues at coordinate 232,132,835 of NC_050577.1, read as the reverse complement.
TTGATCAAAAGCTTCCAGGCCCAATAAGTACGCCTTGAAAGAGTAACCAGGAGGCTACAGAGAAGCATGATTGCGTAAAGCAAAATCATGCTTCCCCCTCTATGGTAATAAGATTACCCACTGGCCTGAAGTCTTTGTTCAGCTTCCTCCCGTAGGTCAGCTCTGCTACTGGCAGCTCCTGCTTCAGCTGTGGCTGTGGCTGTGGCTGTGGCTGTGGCTGTGGCTGTAGCTGTAGCAGCCTCTGGCTCCAACGGGAGCTGCTTTTAACCATCCAGCTTCTGCGGGGGTGTAAGGTACGCCGGGGAAAGCACAGGTTCTTTCAATCTGCTTAAGCAAGGGAAGCAAGGTGAAGGGGCCGACAAGCTTACTCCAGTCCAACATACAAACAGCATTCAGTTCAGGGGAAAAAGCCAAACTAGTCAAGGCCACTTGTTGACTAAGTGCTAAGGAGCCCATTTTTGGTTGCCAACACAGGATGTGAGAGTAAGATGGTTAAGGTAGAAATGTTTGCCAATGTATTTGATATGGCAAGTAAGTATAAGGTGCTGTGGATGACACTGAAGTTTGTGAACTTGGATTTGACCTCAAGGGGGAGAACATGAACCAATGAGTGAAGGTTCAAAGGAGACTAATTAAAATTCAATAAGGAACTATTTTGGGGACAACTATGGCTATAAAAGAGTGAAGGTGTTCAGTTGGTTATGGGTGGAAAATTAATAACGCATTCTAGATAAGGGCTACACACAAGCAAAAAAAAAACCAGAATCACCCAAAATGATTAATTAATTAATTAATATTTGTAAGTTAATTTTCAGGATGTTGTTATTTTTCAATTCACAAATATTGATCTTCACTCCTTCTAATGTCCCTTCCCCACA